>NC_056732.1:999229533-999412033 GCF_019279795.1 Protopterus annectens | reverse complement strand
ATATATAATTGATTCAATTTGTTTATGTTTGTTTACTGGGGTTGTACACTCATCCACTGATGACAAAAGACCATTTACAGACAAAGCTTGGGTAAAGAAATTCACAAAAAATAAAACAGAACTGACTGACAAATGTGGAATATTCACTGAAGGTTCTGTGTCCAGCAGACAACAGAAATGATGAGCAGATATTATTATCAAAGGAGAAGAACAGATGTAGATTAATTTAAGTAGTAAATAAGGGAGGGAAGCAGCAGGTGGGAAAAGAGAGTGGAAGTATGTGGAAGTGATGTAGGTGAGGGAGGAAATAGGTGATGATGTACACTGGAAAAGCACTTGCAGTCAGATTTCAGATGGAGGTGACTAATAAGTTGTGCTCCGAAAGTGTTAGAACAGAAGATTTATTTTTAGGTAATGGGTTAGGATTGCCAGAGGTTGACTATAAGAATGAAGAAGTGGTCAGTATTCTACAGTTTGGTTTGGGTGGGGGTCTGGGGTGAGGGAGGTAATTGGAAGAAGTTGCAGAGATTGTATGGGGTAGTTTTATTATGGAGTTTTGTACGAAGGGGCCAGAAGGCAATTGGTTGATGTAGTTTGAAAAGAAAATATCCTAGGAGAAGGTCAACTCTGTAAGTGACTGGGAGCTATATGGTTTTAAGAGAGTAGTGCAGTGGTGTTTCAGGAAAGGAGGGTGAATTAGAAGTGAATCGGCAGATTTCATTTTAGAGGGTGTAAGTTTTTTTTGAGGCTGTGACTATGATGGGGAGCCTATATTGAAGTTGAGCTAGGAAGACTCCTTTGCCTATTGCAGCTCTTCTATTATTTTGTTGTTTTTTTATTTTTTTATGACTGTGAGAACTAGTTAGCCAGAACACACTTACTGAAGATACCAAAGGAGAAAATCTCCAAATCCTACGTGATTTACAAGAAAAAGGCAGAATAAAATATTTCTGTCATCATTAAAATGAATGTCAAGGACATTTTAGTGATTAAAAAAAAATCATGTGTCAGCAGTACCTAAGTAACAGCTGAAAAAATATATATGTAATTTTTACTCTAAGAGATAAACGTTGATCTTTCATAACTTTATTACTGATATATAACCTAACCAAAAAGAAGAGCAACAGTGTAGCATGTGTACTATACAATGAATAAAGGTAACAACTCAGGACATTCATAGATGAAAGAATAGCAAATGTACTCTGTATATATATATATATATATATATATATATATATATATATATATATATATATATATATATGGATCTACTTCAGTAGAGCGAACTTTTACAAGTGTGTATTCTGTGTTCTATAAGGTTCTATGCCAAGTCGGAGTAGCATCAGCTTCATCGTACACTCATAAACAGACCCTTAGCTCCAACTAGTTTTAGAAACCATGATTTCTTTAACAGTTTTGGTCTAGTGAGCTTTATGTTGTTTGAGTCGGGTTATTGTTGTCTTCCAGTAGCGATATAAGCTTTCAACAGCGTTAAGTGATTCTATGATGACATTTCATTTTTCTGTTTATTCAGCTTATAAACAGCTACTGTTTAGTGAAACATTTATGAACAGAGCATTTAGAGAGCTGTCTGGTATTTATTGCACATGAATTGTCATTTTATTATTGATTTTCTCTACTACACACACGCACTTTATCAGACACATTGTTTTTCTATGGTTGTTTTTAGTAGTGGGTCAAATTCTGTATAATTCTTGTGTTTAGTTTTTATCAATATGAGATATTATAACCTCTTACCATTGTATTGTGGTTTTAAAATAGCTTAGCATATCTTAGTGTGTCTAGTTTTAAGCATAATGCTGCTGTTTGCAGCAACAGGAAATGTTTTAGCGGTCTCATTGAGTAAGCAGCTATCACTTGAGACAATCAACTTTACATCTTGATTAATTAATTAAGATACTAATTACTTAATGGACAATTAGAAGCACTATATAAGGTTTGCTCTATTTTATATGAATTAGATCTGAAGAAGCGTACAGTGTGTACGAGAAAGCGCTCATCTTCCTTGTTCTTTGTACCAATAAAGACGAATTTTGTTGCTGCATCATCGTGGTGTTCCTCATCCTTGTTTTTTCAATACTTTTGCCTACTTATACTTTGGAGGTGAGGATCTTTGGAGGTTTATTGCTGGGATTGTGATACATACGTTTGTCTTTGCATTTTATCCTCGGCTAACCACACGCGATGGATGCTATCGCAATAGAGCTGGATTATGCTCCGAACAAGTCAAAAAGACAATGGAACAGTCTATTGGAATCTAAGGAGAATCCGCTGTTGAATATCAACATGGAACACACAGCTACAACACCAAATACTGATAAAGGTAACATTGACAGAATGAAAGACTTTAATGTTACCTTCCGTGAACTGGAAAACACATTGTATAAACTATATAGACTAACTTGGCAAAGACGCCACTTAGAGGCATGTCTTCACTTTAAATTGATTCCTAGAGGCATGAGGGTTCTAGTTATGCCCTCGTACGGTGAAACTCACCCTGAGCTACTTCGGAAGTGGCAACAACTAAACCTTGATTTGGGGTTTAGTTATATAAAACTATTGATTGAACATTTTCTTCCTATAGAGAAAGATCTTCATTCACGAGCTGAATCTCTAAGTAAAGACATCTCTACTAATTTTAAGGAGGAAAGTTTTCAGCAGAGACTGGATAATATGTTTAGTCAACTTTTTGCCTATGGTGACAAATTGCAACAAATAAAAACGCGTAAACTACATAGGGATCATATTGACTTTGCCAATAATAATGTCTTTTCCTGGCCAAGATATAGTGAAACCAATACCAATGAGAATGCGTTCCCTACTAGCACAGATTCTAATCAAGGACTTTCTATAAATCAGAGTTATGCCTCAGCAGTAACGAATATCGGTTCCACCTTAAGGGAATCAGCTGCTACAACTGCAATACCTTTGGTGTCTTCTTCTCTGACGCACACGCAAAACAATACTATTAGAGACACTCCCCCTTGTAACCAGCAAGCTTTCGCCCAACAAGATGAAAATACACGAGGTGCTAAACCGAAGATTAAACATGGAAATATAGAGGGTTTTTTACCTCTTCCGCTAAAGTTTCGGCGGAATTTTCAAAGCAGGTCAAGAAGCAGAGGTCGTACCAAGAGGAAGTTCTCAGGAGAAGAGATGACATCAAACAACAGAAATCGAAAAAGGGAACAGAGGACTTAGTTTTTAACCTTTCTCAACGGACCCTTACAGAGATTGACTGTAACCTATTAAATAAAGGATTATCCTTTATTCCAGCCCAGGTTAGTAATATAAGTGAAGTTCTTACTGACCTGCGGCTTTTTACTCGCAAAGTTAATTTAAAATGTATGTTTAAGAATAAAGTGCAATGCAATGGTGCTAGTCAAGAACAGAATAAGAATTTTAGAAAGAAAAGTGTTTTTACACCATCACAAACACCTGTCACAGAATGTTTTATTAAGGCCTGCGAAACAGACTTCTATAGATACTTTAATAGTGCAAGAAAAGCTAATTTATATACTAATTTGTCACATATTGAATGGGAAGCCCTTTATGCACTGCAACATGATAAAAGAATAGTTATTAAGCCTGCAGATAAAGGGGGTGGGATAGTAGTCTTAGACTACACTACTTATAACACATTAATGCTCACTATGCTTAGAGAAACTGACACCTACAAAGAGATCCTTTTCAATGACCTTACTAAAGTTATTTTCTCTGTACATCAAGAATTATATGATTTTTTAATGTGCAGGCAGATAGATCAAGATCTATACCAATATTTTATGATAGAGCAACCGAAGATTCCCTATATAAAAGGGTTGCCGAAGGTACATAAAGGGATAATCCCACCACCACTACGACCTATAGTAGTAGGCGAAGGGTGGGTTACTGAAACAATGTCAGTTTTCGTCGAACAGAAGCTTAGACCCATTATTAATAAAATTAGTTCGATCTTGAAGGATACATACCAATTACTAGAGGTTTTAGCCAGTTTTAAAGAGGGCATCTCTAAGAACACCATTCTCATTACTATGGATATGAGAAACCTCTTTACATCTATCCCTAATGGGTACGGTTCAGAAGCCATTAGACATATTCTGCACAACACTGATTGTTATAGTAATGATGAAAAAATTTTACTGAACGCTGTTTTAGACCTTGTATTGAATAACAATGTTTTTATGTATGACAAAAGGTTATATTTGCAACAATGGGGAGTGGCCATGGGCACTCCCTGCGCAAACACCTATGCAAATCTTGTTGTCTACTACTGGGAATGTATGCACCTGTTTAAACATGCTCATTTTGATAAAATGCTACTGTATAAAAGATTTGTAGACGACATATTAATCTTTTGGGATGGTACCCTACAAGAGTTTTTAGACTTGGTGGAAGACTTAGAAACCACAACATCCTTTTTTAGATTTACCTTTGAACATTCTATGACTGAAATTAATTTTTTGGATGTTACCATCACTAAAGATGAATATGGAAAATTGAGTCATACTATCTATAGGAAACCGTGCTGGAAGAACACATTATTAGAATTTACCAGCATGCATCCCAGACATATATTCCAGAACATTGTTAAAAGTCAATACATGAGAGTCAACAAATTATGTAACAAACAGGATGATAAAACAGAACAACTAGTAAAACTAGAAGATATGTTCATAGAAAGGAACTATGATAAACGATTGATTCAGCGAGTGAAATTATTAACTGAAAGTATCCCCATCCCCTCTACATCTAGGAAGGGATCCCAGAAGACTTATAATGCACCTAAGTCATACAAGGAAGCTATACCCTTTCAAACTAGGTACACCAGTGACAATAGTAATATTACCAATATTATTCGTAAAAATTGGGGTATATTACTCACTAATGATGAGGTGAAGGACATTATAGGTATTAAACCTAACTTTCTATACACTAACAGTAAGAACCTCAAAAGACTGCTATGTATAGAAAAACTAGAACAAGAGACATGCAGGACTATTGCTAAGATACAGAAAAACATAGAAGGAGAATCATCTCACTTGATTGAGACAGGCACCTTTCCATGTAACAGATGCAACATGTGCATCTACATCTCAGAAGATATAGAATTTATGCATCCCAGGTTAAATATTAAATTTAAACCAAGATTTAGATCAACCTGCACCAGCTCAAACTTGATATATTTAGCCAACTGTTTAGACTGTGATGCGTTCTACATTGGGATGACTACAAGATCCTTGAAGGAACGCATCTACAACCATACCTATGACATTAGAAAGAAAGACCCGAAAAGTGCTCTAACTAAACATATTTTGAATAATCCAGAGCACAGTTTTAGGTTTAGAACACTGCAACTGATACATCCCAATGACAGGAAAGGTGACGTTTTTAATGAACTGGAAAGTATAGAGTTACAATGGATTCTAAAGTTTAAAGCACATTATACTCCGGGTCTTAATCAGTATGTCAGTGTTAGATCAGTTCTGAAGAAAAGAAGCCTGAAATAACATATAGTCCCTGTTTCTCATACATAAACAGTCCTTGGAAACCTTTTGCTAAACACATTATTTGGGTTTCTCTTTTTGAGGCTATCTACATTTAAATTAAATTATTTTAATTTTTTACAGAGAGTTATACACCCTTATGTCCTATATATACTAAGGATATACATACATCTATATAGATAGCTATCTATAGTTTCACAAATATTAATAGCATCTCTTAATAATATTAAGACCATATTCACATTGCTTATTATATATGTGACATTGATGCTTTTTATGAATTATTAATGATTAAATATGTAATTACTAATTATTTTTATTTTTATTTTTATCTATATGACTAGTCACCTATTTTATCATAACATATTACATTTTATTTTATATATTGATCAATTATACTATATTTATACACTTTGATATGTATTGTATAAATAATCTGTAATATTTGGCTGCCATATATTTCCTTTTTTCTTTTTTTTTCTTTTTTATACACTTTATACATTTATATAATATTCTCAAGATGTTTTTATTATGCGATTGGAATTTCTATACAACTTAAGCTGCACTATCTTACACATCTAGGTTATAGTTCATCTAAAAATTCTCAACCATTGACACTAAATAATTAATTAATAAATAAATATTTAATAATCTATACAAGCAATATCTTATAGAGTTCGTTGTTTTTAGGTAGTTTTATCTTATATGCATTTTAGTTAATATACCTCTTTACTACAAACAGATATTACTTATAGTATGTCCCATAGTTCCTTCTATTAGTATTCTTTATAATCTGTGTTCTATAAGGTTCTATGCCAAGTCGGAGTAGCATCAGCTTCATCGTACACTCATAAACAGACCCTTAGCTCCAACTAGTTTTAGAAACCATGATTTCTTTAACAGTTTTGGTCTAGTGAGCTTTATGTTTTTTGAGTCGGGTTATTGTTGTCTTCCAGTAGCGATATAAGCTTTCAACAGCGTTAAGTGATTCTATGATGACATTTCATTTTTCTGTTTATTCAGCTTATAAACAGCTACTGTTTAGTGAAACATTTATGAACAGAGCTTTTAGAGAGCTGTCTGGTATTTATTGCACATGAATTGTCATTTTATTATTGATTTTCTCTACTACACACACGCACTTTATCAGACGCATTGTTTTTCTATGGTTGTTTTTAGTAGTGGATCAAATTCTGTATAATTCTTGTGTTTAGTTTTTATCAATATGAGATATTATAACCTCTTACCATTGTATTGTGGTTTTAAAATAGCTTAGCATATCTTAGTGTGTCTAGTTTTAAGCATAATGCTGCTGTTTGCAGCAACAGGAAATGTTTTAGCGGTCTCATTGAGTAAGCAGCTATCACTTGAGACAATCAACTTTACATCTTGATTAATTAATTAAGATACTAATTACTTAATGGACAATTAGAAGCACTATATAAGGTTTGCTCTATTTTATATGAATTAGATCTGAAGAAGCGTACAGTGTGTACGAGAAAGCGCTCATCTTCCTTGTTCTTTGTACCAATAAAGACGAATTTTGTTGCTGCATCATCGTGGTGTTCCTCATCCTTGTTTTTTCAATACAAGTTCGAAGCTCATATGGCCAAGAGCATACGATCGAACTTGTAAAAGTTCGAATACTGAATAAAAACAAAAAAAAAAAAACCAGAAAAAGCAAAACTAGGCATCTACGCCTCCCACCCCCCCCTACTTAAATATAAAAACTTTGAGATCGCACTACATTGCGGAAAAGGGAAATCTTCCTGTTCCGCACTGTATGTGGATCTCGATTCAGTTCGTTCGAACTTTTACAAGTTCGATCATATGGTCTCGCCCATATGAGCATCGAACTTGTAAAAGTTCTATCTACTGAAGGGGACCTATATATATATATATATATATATATATATATATATATATATATATATATATGGTTCCCTATCACATCGCCGAAGTTTCAAAATTCTGAAGACCATATGGCCGAGACCATATGATCGAAGTTTTGAAAAGTGTCTGTTGGGATCACTGTATAGCGTGGAACCCAGGATTTGCCGCTTTCTTCACTGTAGTCCGATCTTGGAGTTGGCATATTTAATTAGCGGAGTGTGTGGGCGGTGCAGGGGGGCTTACCCCCCTGCAAAAACATATAGGTAAATTGTTTTGTTTTATTTTCTTGTTTTTTTTTTTTTTTCAGAATTTCAAAACTTCGGACATATGGTCTTGGCCATATGGTCTTCGGAGTTTTGAAATTTCATATGTGTGTGTGTGTGTGTGTGTCTGTGTGTGTCTATATATATATATATATATATATATATATATACATATACACACTATATACAGAGTAATGAATGACAAGTATAAATGAGGTGTAGCTAGCAGCAAGAGAAATTTTGATTTACAACAGCAAAGTAGAAGAAAGCTAGGTCAATATCAGACATAGTTTCTGAAATGGTTGGGTAAAGGAAGGAACCAGATACCCTGGTACTAAGGTCAATTACACACTCTAAAATAATGGGTAGAGGACATGCTAAGGCTTTCAGTTGGATATATTATAAGTATGTAAATATGTAGGTATTTAACAGCTCAGTCACATCACTGTAGTGTCATGAAGAATGTGACTGTCAGATTGCCTATTATTAGTTATGTGCTCTGTGATGCTCAAAAAGGTTATACACTCTTGAGTAATGAATATCATATATTGCCTAACTGTGTCACCTCTTGACTATTTTTGCTTTTGTAAGCCAGCTGTACTACTTTTTAGCAAATGCTTTACACCACGTTGTATAACACACTTTGAGTTACATATACAATAGCTGTACCGCTAATTGGCAAGTTTAGTTTAGCCAAAATAAATCGTTTTGCTGAAATATATGTGAACTAATGTGCTGTCCACCATTTTGATTTATGAATGTTCTATTGCTATACACAGAAATTTCTACCATTACTTAGTGGTGTAAGTCAACTATTGTTATCTACTGCAAACCACTGTGTTTTTCCATGTGAGCCTGATCTTGGAAAAAATGGTCTTTGGATCAGTTCATTGACTTTGTTGTATTACCTGTTAATTAGATGAGTGCTAATAGTCATTTTTTTAAGGATTGTTTGAAAGCAAATTCTCACATACAAAGAGGTACCTCATTTCATTGTTTTGCTATTAAGACACCATAGGGTGAGTTTTTTTTCTTTTTTTTTTAGTTTTATTCTATATCCTTTTTGCCCCCTCCCTTGCTGATCATTAAATCATCCCAGCTCAGTCTTGCCCATTCATCTCCCCCCGCTAAGGATCATACCTCTCAACTGTACAGATTTTCGTAGATTGTCCAGATTTTGGCCTCATACTTTTGGTCCATTTTTCACAGAATTGGGGTTTTCTGGCAAATTAGTGGTAAATCATTAAAGACTGAAGTTAGAAAATAATGACAGACACTTGAGTTTCAGACTTCATATCCTTCAGAAAAATTCATGCTAATGCAAAACCTGTTATTATGTCAACTTTCTAACTTTGTAAGAGCAATATTTAAAAACTGTCCCTATTTTTGGGCCTTTGTCCCACTTTTATTTATGGCTTTGTCAAGATTTCTTGCTCTAAGAGGTTGAAAGGTATGTTAAAAATGTATCCAATCCTTTATGGGAGGTGGAGCTGCCTAGCTGAACTCAGCATACAGGCAGCCATGACGGTTGTTTGTGCCCTTACTGGCATCTTAGCAACTGAGGACATTTGTTGTGGCCTAACCCTACATCCTGGTTTTGATGTGAGCCTGTGTCATTCTATTCCTTCAAGGATGCTCCTTCACATGCAATGACAAAGTCTACGGTAATCATCTTTGTTGGCCACAGCCCCTGTCTTCTTTCAACTGGTTTGCTGTTTAGAACAAAGCCATCTCTTTAGCCTGGGGCCACAGCTGAGCCAGCCAGGAACACCTCTCTCCTCCCCTGGAAGGGGAATGCCCATCCTTCCTGTCTGGACTGTCATCAGACTGAGCCAGTGGGCCCATCCTTCCTGTCTGTGCTGTCAGCTGATTGACCAGTAGATGAACTTAGGTTACCCAGAATGATGTCACAGTTTTATCTTTTTATGCCACCACTGCAGCCTGACACCATATGTAGAGTCTCTTCATTAACCAGTATACAGTTTGACTTGTACCTGTTTTGTTCTTCTTTCGGCTTTTCCCAATTAGGGGTTGCCACAGTGGAACTCCAGTCTACTAATGATTGGCAGTAGATTTTTTACAGTGCCGAGGTGCCAGCCCAACACTCAACCTTCAACGAAGGCACACCCATTCACGCATGTCTTTTGAACACCACTAGACCACAAGGAAGACATGCAGACTCCACACAGAAGGCACTCCAGCCGAGAATCGAACAGGAGAACCTCTTGCTGTGAGGCGACAACACTACCGCTAAGAGATGTCTAAAGTGAATTGGTGTTGGGGCATTTCAAGTCAGTTTGTTGGATAATGCTAGGCACTTAATTGAGATTAAAACAGAATTTCTAAAATAATTAAAGTCCACTGGTTACTCAGAGTACCAAAGGGTGAACTAATGTACAGGGAATGCCTGGTAAAATAATAAGAGCACATACTCACAAAATGAAATCAACATGTCAAAAGGGAAAATGAGTTTCATTCTACCACCATTTCAGAAGCATCTGTTTTCATTGAAATGAAAGATAGATTTGAGTACACTTCCTGGGGGAGGGACACTTTGACTTTCTTCATTAAGCAATGAAAAAGCCTACACACACCTTAAATATAAGTTATTTGCATATCTGCTTTCAGTCTGAAGCATCTAAATATCAGCTGTTTCTGCAATTTAATACTTTAACATAGAACAATCATTCTAGACAAGTACAAATGTTTTAAAACACAAGTGAGTGTATGTGTATTTGTGTGGTGTATGTCTATGGGTGTATGTGTGTGTACGTGTGTGTGTGTGTGTGTGTGTGTGTGTGTGTGTGTGTGTGTGTGTGTGTGTGTGTGTGTGTATAGGAGGTATGTTTGTGTATCTGTGTGTATTGTGCATATGTTGCATATCAGTATGTCAAGTGGTAGTGTATTTTTAAGTCTGTGTGAAACAAGCAAAGGGGAAACACATGCAACTAAAATGTCATTTTTATATATATTGAGATGCAATCTGTACTATTATCATTGTGGTCGTGTAACTATTTTGTATCAATATCCTCCACATGGTAATTATTTTAATAATAATAACGTCTTCTTCTTCTTTCGGCTTTTTCCTGGTTAGGGGTCGCCACAGCGGATCATCTGTCCACTCATGATTGGCAATGGAGTTTTTACGGTGTCGAGTTGCCAGCCCAGCACCCAACCTTCTACAGAAGGCACATACACGCACACACTCACACCTACTGCCAATTTAGAGTGTCCAATCCACCTACTGCATGTCTTTGGGATGTGGGAGGAAACCGGAGCACCCGGAGGAAACCCATATGGCCACAGGGAGGACATGCAGACTCCACACAGAAGGCACCCCAGCCGAGAATCATTTTAATAATAATAACTACTAAAATAAATAAAAACATCCACAGGTAGTAAATTTTCTCCAGAGCTGGTATTACAAGGAAACAATAGGATCTTCCAGGGTTGGGAAGGCCCTCTGCTGGCAGTGTCAGGCCTCTTAATACCAGCTTGTAATTCATTACTTCCCTATTATGCTCAGCTTGTCAGGCATGTATTGCTTTTATTTAAAAAAGATCACTCTGAGAGATTATGTGGGAAATTTAGATAGTAAGGCAATTCTAGTCATTTAAACTTGCTTACTGTTTTCCAGTCACGAGATTATAAAATATACTAACAGCAGATCATGCATTCATGTCATAGTCTAGCTCAGTGGCGAACCTATGACATGCGTGTTAAAGGTGACATATCACAGCATTCTGGGTGACACACCAGCAATCACCAACACCCGAGTTACCAAAGACACTGGGTTTGCATTTGTTACACGTGTAAAGTGCATTGAATTATTTTGTGCCAGGAGCCAGTGGAACAGCACTGCTGCAGAGGTAAGGAAGTTATTAACCTCAAAGATATTTCGGTATACTGTCTCCAGAGTCTGCAGTGGGCAGTGCTGACATTGTTTTCTCTTCGTGGTTAAACTTCTGCAAAGGGCAAGTAAGCTGCATTTCTAAGTGTGTGCTGTTTTACATTCCTCTCAACTGTCCCTCTTAATCCCTCCTAAAACTGGCAACTTTTTACACTTAATAATGACAATGATTAGATTCATAGACTTATTTTACTTCAGAAAATATATATTAATTCATGTTCATTTTTTCTTTGAGTGTCTCAGATGAATAGTACTAGTAGTTTAAAACTGTCCATGCCTCTTATTTTTAGATTTGTTCCTGAGTTCTGTTGAGATTTATCCCTCATTTATTTATTTAGTTAGTTATTTTTTTATTTACTTATTTTTGTATGGGAGGGGGATACACCAGCATAGTTAAGTTAGGCATTTTCAGAATTGTTGGCACGCTGAACCCAAAAGGTTAGCCATCACTGGTCTAGCTCATATTTAACTTTGGTGACTGTGTGAAGGTTACTTATTAAAATGAAATCATAAATGAGTCTGGACCTTAGGAAAGGATGGGCTTCAGCTGTCCCAGTACAGCTAGTCGTAAAACCCTTGGTCCTGGACAGACTGTAAAAGACTCCAATTGTTTATTGTAATGGCAGGACATGTCATGAGGTCAAATTTAAGTTAATTTTCCAAGATGACTCCCACGAAGCCTTGCAGATGTTACATGCAGCATGAGGCACTACCCTCAAATATAATAATCAAGTGCAGAGGAGACCTATACTAAGGGTGTTTGGTGCCCCTCTTTTGTTTATAAGCAATTGCAATTGCTTAATGACAGTTTATTAACTACATTTTTTTAAGTTAGCAGCAAGTTGTTAGTTTGTTACATTATTAGACATGTTTTTTATAAACATTTTTCCTTGGTGCTGCCTAATGAAAACAAAGAAGGTTTATAAAATTATATAAAAACTTGGTCTAGCAATGTAGCAACCTAACAGTGCTATATTACCCTTGAAAAAATAGTCTAGCAGTTTAATTAAGGTGTTTCCCTCTTAGGTACTAGGTACAGGGTTTGATTCTGTTCTTGGGTTATTAGCAAGGCTTAAAATGTCCCTTCAAGGGCAGTTAACCTAGTGTTCACCTATGAACCTTTAAAAGTAAAAAACACAGTGCTGTCATATCTTTAGGACTTCTGCAGTGGCACTTGTATTACGTACCGTGTCTTCCTGACTCCTTAGCTTGAAAGATATGAGGTTCTAATCTTAGCACAATTAACTTGTATAGGTATTGGTATAATGATTAAGGTGTTAATCTCACAGATACAAGGTACAGGATTTAATTCTTACTTTTTGGAAGGAAGTTGGCTAGGCTTATAATTGCCCTGAAGGGCAACTAGCCTAGCAGTTACCTATGGACAAGCTATCATTAAGCAATCATGTATAGACTGCATAAAGAATAGTTTGGCAAGTTTCAACACTTTATTAGTAATAACTATTAACATAAAAGTACAGCAACCTTTCGGTATTAATACCACCCACTGGCATGTAGTTAAACAAAAACAAGTACTAAGGATTGTGATTTGTCAAAATACAAAAAAAAAAATAATAAATAAAATTAAAAAAAACAAGTTAATGTAGCTGCTTATGTATTTAGATTTTTGACTGGAGTAGTGGATTGATTTGCACTATGACCATTTCTGCTACAGTCTGGGAGTTATAGTAGAAGTATGAAAATGTATTTATTTATTTATGCATTTATTTACTGTCTTTTGTTTGCCAGGAAAGTCTGACTGGGCACAAGTCCCATTTTCATAAAAGGCCCAGGGAAAAAAGCTGCATATAAAATACATATTTACAATGAACAATAAAATTAAACATTTTAAGAATTACTTTGCAGGTGGTATTGAGACAAATAGAAAATACATTAATTATATATATTAGAAGTTATATTATTTTACATAAGTCAAAGACAAGTTAACATGTAATAGCTGGAGATATAAGAGCAATAATGTATATAGTTTCAGTATATGTATTTGAACATTAATGAAGTGAGATGTCATTAGAGCAGGGACAGAAAATAGTGGAGGAGGAGGAAGGGTATAAGCAGAAATAATGGAGAAAACCATTAGTAGAAAAACTTCCAGGACTGGAGAAGCTGAGACAACAGTAGACAGGTAAGATGATGAGGTAGGTAGCAGTGAAAACGGAGGTGGGAGGTTGGCATAATGTTTCAGGTATTTACCCTACAGGCACAAGGTGCAGGATTTGATTCTCACATGGGGTAATTGATTAGGCCTCAAATAGCCTAAAAGAGCGATTAGCCTAGTAGTAATCTATGGTGAGTCTATGAAAGAGACAGGGATCAAAAAGGTGAAAGAGTTAGGGTGACTGACAGAGAGCTGGCCAATGGAAGAGAAACAGATATAAAATTTGGTTTTAGTCAAGATGGGACCATGAGCATAGACATAAGGAAGTTAAGTGCTGTTTTAGGCTGTGTTTGAAACATGTGGTAATGTTGTCTTGTTTTAGGGTTGGTTGAATGGAGTTCCAGTGCTTGGCAACATAGGTCAAGTAAAGTGAGTCACGTGCACTGTTATGAGACTTGGTCCTGGACAGGAGATATTTGTTCTGTAAGTGGAGATTCCTATGAGGGAAATAGTGCTTGAAGATGTTTTGTAGTGATGGGCAGGTGTTGGGTTTGTGTATTATTTTGTGGGCACAAAGAAGTTGGGAGTAGGTGAGGTAATTAGGTAGTTCGAGCCAGTGTAGGTACTTCAGTGATAGGCAGTGGTATGAACGGTTTGGTAAGTTGGATGTAAACATATCTGCTTTATTGTAGCAAACCTATAGTTTATTTTTCAAGGTGTTGTTAAGGTTAGGCAAAATGGGTGCCACATAGAGAAGTGAAGGAAAAATATAAGGTGCTAAAGAATTCTTAGAGTAGTCAGTGGAAAGGGTTTGTTTCTGTAGTACAAGCCCAACTTTTTGTGAGTTTTTTTTTTTGATGGCTTGAGTAATGTTTTTATTTTATTTTATTTTTATTTTTATTTTTATTTTTATTTTACATTTGTTAACCGGGCTAGTCTGGCTGGATACATGTCCATTTTCAGCAGAGGCCCGAGGAGAAAAGCTCCACTATCAGACTAAGACACTACAGATTAGGAAGTAACTAATAAACAAACAAATAACATAATGTACTAAGGTAAAATACAATTACATATATGTGTTGATCATATTTTAAGTTATCATCAGTTAAGACATCAAGAAGCTTTGTGCTACAAACTGTTTCAGCTGAGGTATTATTTGCTCATTTGATGTTGAAGGATTATATTTGTGCTGACAAAAATTTGGGTAAAAACAGCAATATTGTTTTTTTTTTTAGCATTTAAATGTAGTTGGTAGTCATCTAGCCAGGCTTCAACTTTGGATAAGGAGTCCTGCATCATCTTGTGGAGCAGAGTCAGACTTGATGCAGAGCATATGAGCATGGCATCATCTGGGTATTTTATTATGGAGGTTTCTTTGGTAGCTTTGTGAAAATTATTAGTAAATATGTTGAATAGGAAAGGGCCTAGAATATGTCCCTGAGGTACACCAGCAGAGACATAAAGAAAGGGGGAGAGATGTCATTTCCATTTTACAGACTGGAGCCTGTTGGTGAGATAGCTGTGGAATATGTTAAGGGAAGAATGAGAGAGTCCTATGGAGAAGACTTCATAGAGCAGGTATTGGTATGAAACTGTGTCAAATGCTTTTGACATGTCTAAGAAGAGGGAGGATATTGGGTTGTAGTGTTCCTCTTAGAGTTTATGATTTTGGTAAAATTGAGCAGAGCAGTACTGGTGCTCTGATGAGGTCGTAAACCATGTTAAGTGTTGGAGAGGAGATTGTTATTGTGAAGATGAGAAAGGCATTGGGAATAAATGCATTTATTTATATTTTGGAGAGTGGAGGTAAAATGGCTATAGGTAAGTAACTGGAGAGGTTGGTGTATGTTCCTATTTTATGAAGAGGTATGATATGAGATTTTTTTCCAGATGGCAGGGACATAACTTGCTGTAATTGGTTGGTTTATGAGTATAGATGCGGAGTTTGCTATAGCATCTGCAACATTTCTGAGATATTCTGGTGTAATATTATCTTAACAACAAATAAAACAACAAAATACATGTCTGCAAAGTCTAAACATAAAACACAA
The DNA here is from genome assembly GCF_019279795.1 of Protopterus annectens. NCBI lineage: Eukaryota > Metazoa > Chordata > Ceratodontiformes > Protopteridae > Protopterus > Protopterus annectens. The sequence goes on along the minus strand of NC_056732.1, from coordinate 999,396,272 downwards.
TGTGAAATTTCATCATATACACATATGTACAGTATAGCCATCAGAAAGCTGGTTTTGTGGTGTGATTTCAATGATTTATTAGATGGTTGTAAGGGTTTGTGGGTTAAGTTGGGTGGTGGGTTGGTAGGTGAGAGGATACCATAAGTGGAGAGGGGACTAGTGACAGTGTATGCCAGATGAGAGGGATGCATAGGTGGAGAGGGAAGTAGTGATTGTACATGGTGGGGGTAGAAATGATGGAGGGGGAAGACTAGTTAGTGGGAGGTGTACTAAGTGGACATGTATGGAATTATAGCATCTAAGATGAGGTTATAAATGTAACATTGTATAGTATAAATATCAGAGCAGGAGATTAAGTGTGTGCTGTCAGGAGGGTTTATGCTATAGACAAAGTAGAAAAGCACATGTAGGTGGCTCCTTTTCTGGAGCGAGTGACTAATTTCTCCCTAACTTTACTGTATAGATAGGTATCAAAGAGTTCTGCTCAGACAGAGTCCCATAGTTTGTGTGCCATGGCAGAAAAGACATGTTTGGTGGATGAGAGTGAATTCTTTGGTCTGACTAGCAGTCAGACACTGTTATTCAGTTAGTGTGCTTGGGAAGAGGAGTGTTTAATGGTTAATCTATCAACAAGGAAGTTGGCGGATTCCTTGTACAGTGTTTTAAGCCAAAGAATAGACTGAAAAAATGAATATTCCCACATTTCTACTGACCGATGGATTAATAAAGATACATATGGTAAACTCCTATTAACTCCCCATCAGCACAGTCTTACGCAGATATACCATACTGTTGAATTAAGTGAGTCCACTTATCTATCATTCTCTTCCTTGTGTTTCTATCCTTATTTAAAGTGTTGAACTGGCACACATCATTCATTTAAAATAGAACTCTGTTTTAATAGGAGACTCTGCCTTGTTTAATAAGCTGCCAAATAGTGCCATTTCATTATAGGACCAGCTATTTGCACCAAGGTATGCAATCAGAAACAATGAAGAATCTATTTGGAATTTATTAGCCTACCATCTATCACACATCTCTGTTAAAATTTGATTGAAAGTATTCAGCATACGACAGGACCAAAACACATGGGTCCAATCCTCCAATAACCCATCACTTTACCACCACCCCCCATTAAGAAAACCACAGTAAAAAATGTTTCCAAAGCCAACTTCATGCTTCTTAAGACAGAAGTGGTGAACTTCATGACACCCATGCAGATGGACAATACAGTTACAACTGCTGAATCCTACACAAATGCACTCTATAAGCACTTACACAAGTGCATGGATCGAGCTATCCCAAACAGAACCAAGACACTATCCTCCAAAAAAAGGAAGCCAATCTGGTGGTAACCTGCCATAAACAAACTGTACAACAGAAGGAAGAAACTGTTGCAAAAGAGAGTAAAATCCCATGAGTGGAGGAGCTCCCTGATCAGCCTCAGTAAGAAGATGAGATCCCTTATAAGATCTTCCAAAGCTAGCTACAAAAACAAAATCACCACTAAATCCAAGGACAACCACAAAGCATTCTATAGCTATGTCAAGAATCTAGCTGGCAACACCCAGATCTGCTCTGAGTTACAGCACAAAGGCATGAAAATTACAGAACCAACTGATATTGCCAACATCCTGGCAGATAGGTTCAGTGCTAACTTTACTCCCCTCTCACCCCCTAAAGGGCCCATATCTATACAGGAAGAATGCAGAGTACCTGTAATCACAATTATGCAGGTAAAAGCTGCACTCTCTAAAGCCAGAAACACAGCATCCATGGGACCGGACAACATCCCAGGCTGCATTTTACACAAACTTCAGAACGGACTGGCTCCCCACTTAAGCACCATGTTCAATAATAGCCTCGCATCAGGCTTTGTGCCCACTGAATGGCGCACAGCAACAGTTATCCCACTCCACAAAGGGGGAGCCACCACTGATCCTGGGAACTATCGCCCTATTAGCCTGATGAGCCTGGTCTGCAAGGCCATGGAACGTATCATCATGGAACTCATAAACAAAGACATTGGTAACCTCCAAACTCTGGATCCCACCCAGTTCGGGTTTGTGAAAGGCAGATCATGCCTCCTGAACCTGATCGACTTCTTTGAGGCAGTCACTAAAGCCATAGATGAGGGTAAGGTGGTTCACACAGCCTATCTTGACCTTGCCAAGGCTTCCAACACCATCCCCCATTCTGGAATTATAGCTAAACTCACTAAACTAGTTATAAATCCCTAAGTCACGAGATGGGTTGCCAACTGGCTCACTGACAGAACCCACACTGTAAAAGTTACAGACTCCAAATCTGACCTCAAAGCAGTGACAAGTGGAATACCACAGGGTTACGTCCTGGGACCTCTCCTGTTTGGTATCTACTTCTCTGAAGTACAGGCTAACACAGAAGGCCTCTGACTAATGAAGATCGCAGATGACTGCAAACTAGGAGCCATAGTCAAGTCCCCAAATGATGTGGGCATCCTACAGAAGGGCCTCACTGAGACAGATGCCTGGCGTCTTATTATTTTTTTCTAGGAGACAGTTTTCCTCTCGTATTCAAGAGTCTCACAGAACAAGAATGTATTTTGCCAGTACACAAGAATACATTGCTCTTATCATGAGACTAAGGCATTTACAATTGTTGCAACTTTATTTTATATTGTAGAAATGCAGATAGATATGAGTTAAATTCTGCGAAGATATTAATACTGCTGGAGGTTTACTGAAAGCAGAAACAATCTTTTCTTTCTCTTAACAGTGGAGCATGTACTTTCCTGTTTTAACATTTTGACTATTCAAGTATACAAATTTCAGAGATTAATTTAAGCTCAGGCATTCTTAAAATGTGGTATTATATGTGATATTTTTTTCTCTATAATCCTTCATTCCCAAAACAGTATTGTACCTTCTTCTCCAAATCTTCTAACTTTTTAAGTGGCAGATGTTTTAAGTATTTTTGGTAGAAGTCTCTGTACAGAATGAAGATTTGTGCACCAGTATCCAACAGTGCTTTACTATACACCCCTTCTATTTTTGCTGACATGACAGGGGTCGGTCCCAATAGCCCATCGGGTAGGTTCTGTTTCCAGTGTTGTTCAGCTGCATGGCAGTCAGCATGAGGTTGAAGTACCACCAGGCGACCTCGCCATTTCCACGAATAAGAATATATTGACATTCAAACATGCACATGAAGGCAATATCAATGAGCAGTAAAGCTTTTATAATGCAGCAATACAAACACTGAAAAAATGCAATGTCATTGAGGGAGAAAAAAAGGGTTATAATACAACAGTACAGATATGAAAAAGATGCAATGTCATTGAACAGTAAAGATTCTTGAAGGCAGCAGTACTAACACGAGCAAAATGCAATGTCACTGAACAATAAAGATTTATAATGCAACAATACAAATATGAGAAAATGCAATGTCATTTAGCAATAAAGAGTCTTTAGGGCAACAGTACTAACACCCTCTATCCCCTAGATCAATCTAAACAGACCAGCTATGAGACACTCTATTGTACCCTGTTCACTAGCCAGTGACTACTTACAGTCCTACTGTCGGCATGATGGGGCCCAAGGTTGGAGCTCATATGGATCCCAGCTATTTGTAATCCACAAAGCATTTAGAGGGGGATCCACAATCTTATAAAAGTATAAAAATGATGGCCAAAAGCCTCTCACCACTCCGTTGACAATATCCCAGTGACCAGGCACCACAGTTCCTCCAACGAGAAAAATGGAAAATCACCCACCAGAACTCTGGTAGTCATCTATGGCATCTCTGCACTAGGCCCAAAGGAACTCCTTTTCTTAGTGACTCATATGCAGGCATGGAATTACTGGTTTCAGACTTCTGTCCTGAATCCACAAAATACCATCATCCAGGATTTCAGCAAGAGACAGACACAAACTGCTACCTCACTTTTCTGTCCCAAAATACTAGAAGAAAACAATCCAGTCATGCTGCAAGGCCCTTTTCCCTTCATCTAGTCTTTCAGTCTTCCCTCCTTCAGCTAATGTTCCAGTCTCCTCTCTTTCACTTTCACAATTGTCTTTTATATTCCTGAAAAGGAGCTCCACCTTGTGGTATAATGGAAAACTACAGTCTATTACTTTTACAGTGAAATACAGTGAGAGCTACACTCTTCCCCCCACTTGAAAATCTTGAGTCCCCCAAGTCAAAGGCAGATTAGGAGCAAAATATTTACAAGCACTAATGCACCATCAGCTGAATAATATTTTTGCATACTTCCCACCAAGGGTGATCAACATTATGCTTAACTTGGACTGGGGTGTCACCAATGGCGCAGGAGGCATATAGATCATTGGCACAGACTCTCCGATAATCTGTGGTCATAGGTTCCTGTGTATTATGTCCCAAACTGTCATATGTAAGTCTCTGAGAGGGCCGAATCAGTCTCTGCAGTTTTGGTTCGGGAGAGACAACTAAGGAATTTTGCTCGGAAGGTTTGTCACTCATAGCACATTCAGTGTCCAGTTCTTCAGTAAGCATTTTTTCTACTTCTAAAATCTCCTCTGGTATAATGTCACTTTCTTTTTCCATAATGGTATGACTGTCCTCAGCACTATTTTCTGAAGTTTGCATAGCAGGGCCTCCATCAGTATCAGGTCCTGCAAGAGGTACAGAAACACCACTTAGTTTTTGTCAGGTCTGGGCTGTTCAAAATGACAAGGAATGAATTCTGGTGAATTTACATTGAGATTACAGCCCATGGGTTCTCGAACATCCTCATAAAAAAGCCCACTGAAACCCCAGTCATCGTCACTGTCCTCCTCACTTTCAGCAGGAGGAAGCATGGGCTCTTGAACATTGGAGAGGATATTTCCTCTCTGCCTTAGTCTTCTGGATCACCTTGAGTTAGGCTTCTGTTGAGCCATTCTGGGTTCTGGATTCATGAGTCTCACTGATTTTGCCAAAGGCAATAAGTTGTTGCGGTGCCCGGTTTTGATAGGTCTTTCTTTCCTCTCAGGGCAAACTTGGTAGACAGGGATATTAGGTAGCTGAGAACAAATTATGTAAATTTCTGACCCCCAGCAGTCAGCTAGTTTATGCTTTCCTTGTAGACCCAAATTCTTCAAAGGGACTCTGTCCCCTGGTTGCAAATCATGCATCTTCCCTTTCTTGTCATAGGGAGCCTTGTTTTGCTGATGTCTGTCCTGCTGACTTTTCAGCTAGCTCATAGGTCTGTCTGAGATTCTCCTTGAGTCTCTCCACCTAACTGCCATGAGATCACACTGGTGTATCATCAGCTGTGACTCCAAAGGTGATGTCAACAGGAAGATGAGCTTCTCTTGCAAACATTAGGAAGTAAGGCGAGAACCCTGTAGCATCATTTTTAGTACTGTTGTAGGCATGCTTCACTGTGGCTACGTCTACTCCATTGACTCTTCTTCTCAGCAGATAGTGTCCCCAACATATCTAGTAAAGTTCTGTTGAAAGGCTCCAGCTGTGGATCCCCTTGCGGATGATAAGGAGTGGTGTGACTTTTTTGAACTCCCAAAAGAGTGAGTAGTTCATTGACAAGCTTGCTCTCAAAATCATGTCCTTGGTCAGAGTGTATCCATTTTGGCAGGCCATAGTGTACAAAGAACTTCTCAACTAGTAGTTTCACCACTGTAATAGCTTTCTGATCACGAGTGGGAAATGCTTGAGCATATCGGGTATAGTGGTTTGCTACCACCAGCACATTACTGATCCCGCCTTCATCCAGTTAAATGCACAGAAAATCTATACAGACCAGTTCCATGGGTCCACTGCTCTCCGTTTGACCCAATGAGGCAGCTCTGGTTGGCAGAGTCTTTCTCTGAATGCAACAAGACAATAATCCTCAACATCTTGCTTCATGCATGGCCAGTAGAACCTGTCTTGTACCAGACCCATAGTTCTGTCATAACCAAGATGAACATGTTCATCATGCAATGACCGGAGTACTACTTCTCTATACTTTTGAGGAAGCAACAATTGCCAATTTTCACTGCCGAGTGCACTAGGAGAGCTCTTATACACTAGTCCATTCTGTATCTGGAGTCTGTCTCATTCTTTGGCCAAAATTCTGACCAGAGGATGAATATCTGTGTGAAGCATATCAATTTGTTTCTTCTCTAAAGCCGCTACCACCAGCTGACCCATGGGGTCTTCTCTTTGATCTCTCCTGAGGTCACTGTTACTCAAAGCTGGTAGCGATGAAGCCTGTAAAGTGAACAGATTACAGTAAGTGTGGGGTATGCTTGCTGCAGACAGACCCAACTTCTGGGCCCAACATTCAGTGTTTTGATAGCAGGTTGCAATCTGACACATAGTTCTCACCCCTGGCACTGGAATTTCCACCCGTTTGTCGTTGGGGTGTAACTCTTCATGAGGTCTTCTGGACAGACCATCAGCATCTCCATTTTCATGTCCTGGGTGATATTTCAAACTGAAATTATAGTTGCATAGAGCTGCCATCCATTTGTGACCAGTAGCATGTAGCTTTGCAGTGGTCTGGATGCATGTCAGAGGATTGTTGTCAGTCTGCACTTCAAATTCACCCCTGTAGAGATAGTCATGCAGCTTGTCCACTACCGCCCACTTTAAGGCAAGGAATTCCAACGTGCACACAGGACAGTTTCTTTCTGTGGGGGATAAACTCTGACTGATAAAAGCCACAGGTCTCAGCTTCTTATCATACTCCTGGTAAAGGACTCCCCCTAAGCCATCCCTGCTAGCATCCACATGTAAAGAGTATGGCTTTGTTGAGTCAGCATATGCCAGCACAGGGGCATGTGTGAGGCAATACTTAAGCTGTTCAAATGACTGTTCGCACTCAGGAGTCCAGCGACTCTCGATGAGTTCTTTAGAGCCTCTCAGTCCCTTGGACTTCTTCACAAGGATATATTCATCTGTTTCATCTGCTTTCTTATCATTTCAGAGCAAATGGTTGAAGGGTCTTGCTAACTTTGAAAATCCTTCCACAAACCTTCTATAGTAACTGCAGAACCCCAGAAAGATCACAGCTCTGTGAAAGTTTTGGGTCTGGGCCAAGATGTCACAACTTCAACTTTGCTGGAATCTGTGATTATCCCATTTGCAGACACTACATGTCCCACATGGTTTACCTTTATAAAGGCAATACACAGTCGAGTGAACAGCAATTGTTCAAAAGGCTGTTTGCAAATTTTGCAAACGCTGAAAGAAAAAAGGTTTGAATGTGCAATGAGCGAATGCACAGTGACATTTGCTCATTCGACATTGTGGGGTGGATTGCACTATAATGGGGATTGGAAAATGGTCCCTTTCCTCACTGTAGTGCGATCTCAAGTTATAATAGTAAAGTAGGGTGGTGGGCTACAGCCCCCCTGCTTTACACTTCTTTTTTTTTTTTGCGTTCGATATTAATGTTTGAAAAACAGTGAATCTGCTTTTCGATTTGCTGTTTTTCGAACATTACGGACTGTCAGTGTTTTCACTTTCATGGTTATGAGTCGCTCATATGAGCACTCACATCACTGTAAATCGCCTTTATTAAGGTAAACTGCCCCACATAGGTCACTGAGAGTTGGAAAAACTTGCATTTGTCCAATGACAACATCAGGCCTTCCTTCTCAATCCTGCTCAATACATGCATCAGTCTTTCTTCATGTTCCTCTTGGGTCCTCCCAAAAATGATGATGTCATCCAGGTAGATTAAGACTTCCAGGAGATGTATGTTTCCAACAGTTCTTTCCATGATTCTCTGGAAAGTTGCCAGTGCATTTGATAAACCTTGAGGTAGGCGATTAAACTCAAAAATCCCAAGGGGCAGTCTTCTCTTTATCTTCTGGGTGCATAGGGATTTGATAGTATCCACTCCTTAAGTCTAGAACACTGAACCACTTGCTGCCCACCAGGCAATTTAGAGCATTTTCAATCCGAGGAGTTGTGTACTGGTCTGGAATGGTTTGCTGATTCAGAGTAAGATAGTCAACACACATGCAAATTGACCCATTCTTTTTCCTGACAATGACAATGGGAGAGGCATATGGACTTCTTGACTCTCAAATTATCCCTGCAGCTTTAAGTTCTTCCAAATGTTTTCTTAAGTCCTCCAGGTCTCCTGGAGCTACTCTTCCGGAACGTTCCTTGAAAGGCCAGTCCTCTTTCACTCTTATTCAGTGTTCTGCACTCTTTGCACAGCCCACATCCAGTTCACTGGTAGAAAAACAATTTTTCTTCCTCATTAGTAGCACTTTAGCTCTGATTACCCACTCAGGGGGCAAGAGGCTACATCCTCTTCCAGCTTCAACTCGTTGGCCCTGCTCTCATTCCTTATCAACACAGAAGTAGGTAAGGGAGTGGTAGCATAAACATTTCCCAAAAGCACTTGTGAATGCAGGACAATGGGAGTACTTCCTTTATTCTTCAACCCCACAGGCAAAGTGTCACAAGGATGCTTTAACTTGTCCGCAGGCCAAACCTCTGGAACTAGTTCCAATCCCGGTGGCAAGTCACTTTCTGGATCTGTTTCCATCATGAGATGAGAGGAAACTGTTTGCCCACACATCCTCACTTTGGCTCTCAAGCAGGTGATCTGACCAGGATGAATTATATGCTCTTTCCCAGACAGGGTCCGCACATGACCAATTTCATCCTTCTTACTATCCTTCTCCTTTTGAAGGGCACAAAAAGCTGGTCTCAGGAGAAGATGTAATGTTGAGTGCTTCTTGGTCAACTGAGGCGTCAGCATTCTTCTGACGAGGTCAGTATTTGTCCCCACTAAAATAGATGCAGAATCCTTTCCTTCTGGCCTGGGGCACACAACAGCGAGAGTTTCAAAGACTTCTGTTGACCCAACATCTGAAGCGGAAAATTCTAACTTGAGTGAGACATACCCATCATAAGGGAACTTCATGGCACTTATTGTGTTATGTTAAAAACGTTTGTTATTATGTTGTTCTGCAACTCAGCTGGTTTGATTACTGATGATGAACTACAGCCAATAGCTTATTGAATGATCTTGCTAGTGTAGCTCCCACTGTATGTCATTGTAGAAGTAATAGACTGCAGTTTTCCATTATACCACAAGGTGGAGCTCCTTTTCAGGAATATAAAAGACAATTTCGAAAGTGAAAGAGAGGAGACTGGAACACTAGCTGACGGAGGGAAGACTGAAAGACTAGCTGAATAGAAAAGGGCCTTGCAGCATGACTGGATTTTTTTTCTTCTAGTGTTTTGGGACAGAGAAGTGAGGACAGAGAAGTGAGGTAGTAGTTTGTGTCTGTCTCTTGCTGAAATCCTGGATGATGGTATTTTGTGGATTCAGGAGAGAAGTCTGAAGCCAGTAATTCCACACCTGCATATAAGTCAGCAAGAAAAGGAGTTCCCTTGGGCCTAGTGCAGAGATGCCATAGATGACCACCAGAGTTCTGGCGGGTGATTTTCCATTTTTCTCATCGGAGGAACGTAGGTGCCTGGTTGCTGAGATATTCTCAATGGAGTGGTGAGAGGCTTTTGGAGATCATTTTTATACTTTTACAAGATTGTGGATCCCCCCCTCCAAATGCTTTGTGGGTTACAAATAGCTGGGATTCATATGAGCTCCAACCTTGGACCCCATCATGCCAGCAGTAGGACTGTAAGTAGTCACTGGCCAGTGAACAGGGTACAGTAGAGTGTCTTATAGCTGGTCTGTTTAGATTGATCTAGGGGATAGAGGGTGTTAGTACTGTTGCCCTAAAGACTCGTTATTGCTAAATGACATTGCATTTTCTCATATTTGTATTGTTGCATTATAAATCTTTATTGTTCAGTGACATTGCAGTTTGCTCATGTTAGTACTGCTGCCTTCAATAATCTTTACTGCTCAATGACATTGCATCTTTTTCATATCTGTACTGTTGTATTATAACCCTCTTTTTTCTCCCTCAATGATGTTGCATTTTTTCCATGTTTATACTGCTGCATTATAAAAGCTTTACCACTCATTGATATTGCCTTTGTGTGCATATTTGAATGTCAAGATCTTTTCTGTTGAGTTCTTGGGAAGAGAGTAAATGTATAGTTTCATTACATGCATATCTCACTCTGCCTTACTCCTAACTGGTAAACTGTTGAAATAATTTGTCTGTTGTTGTGCTATTGCCCTTTAAACTAAAGTGTCATCTAGAACAAAATCTGTTATTACTTGCCACCTTGGGGTGTTGGGCCTAAAGAAGGGGTGTCACCAATGTCAGGTAGGAAGGAACCCATATCTACTTCAGCTACACCTGTGGGTGCACTGCACTGGAAATGTAATTCATGTTATTATTAAGCCAAGTAAAAATTATTAAACATAGAATCATGAGACATTAATGGGTTAAGCTCTTTGGAAAAGCATAACATATTTTACATTCCTTAGAAAGGCCCAGACCCCTATTGTTTTGTTACTGGATATTCATTTGTATGATTCTGAGGATAAAAATGTGGCTAAATTGAAGTTAATTTTGCTAACTACTCTAATGGGAAAGGATAGAAGTGGTAGTACAGGTCCATAACTTGTCCGCTGCTGTAATGATGTAGTTATAACAGACAATTTAGGCAGATGCTTCATGCTCAAAAAATGGCTTGATGGAGGCAGAGTAACATTAACTAATCTGTACACCCCCTCGGGCCAAGAGTCTGTGACAGTTCCATGGTGAAGGAGTTCAGACTATGATTATGGATTCTAAGGATGCCCATTTGAGACTTCATGCATTCTGATTGTCTGCTTTGGGTAGATTTTTGAAGCATGAGCTTGGTCGAGGTATCACAGTATGCTACCATCTCTGACAATAGGTACATATATTACTCTGACAAATAATAGCTTTGCTAGACTGGGTACATGATCATTCTCTCCTATATCTTACATTAAGTATGACAAACGTTAGCTCTGACAGACATTGGAGAGTTAGCTGGTCTCTTTGAAGGAGGGAACTGTTCAATAAGTAGGCATCGAGCAGGTGGATACGTTGTCATCCCAAACCATTAAACCAATAGCTACTAGCAGAAATCTGGGACCATTTTAAATCTGGTGTAGGGTCATATTAAAAAAATACCTCAAGGGAGAGATAGGTGAGTTTAATGCTAACATGCTGAAACCTGAGACAGAATTTTAGAGGCTTGACTAACTACTGCTTCCAAAGTTCAACAAATTAAAACAGTAATGACCATTGAAAAGTGATAACATTAATAACATTCTAGAAAACTTGCATTATGCAAGGAAGGCCTTACATTTGAAATATTTTGACTCATTCCATGCATCTTAGGTTCATAGGTTCATAGGTTCATACTAGGCTATCTGCCCTGGGGCAATTATAAGCCTAGCCCGATTCTGTATGGCTTATGCCACCCCTTGATTTGAGTACACTGTGCCCTTTTTTATGGTTTAGTTTACTGTGCCTCTGTCTAATAGTGACACGGGAGTAATCCGAGGGACAAATCTACGATCCCCCATCCACCCATCGAGATTCGTCTTGAAGAGATTCAGTGAGGTGCTCTGCCTCACATGAACAGGAATTCTATTCCAGAGCTAAGGGAGCCTCTGGGTTATGAACCTGTCCCTCCAGCAAGTTCTATTTATTTCTGTGCTGAGGTTCAAGTCCCTCGAGCGTGTGGCTCTAAGGGATTTAGATTTACTGAGGTGGAGCATGTCCATTAATTCTGGATTTGACATAGCTTTGTATGTCAGGCATAGATCGCCTCGAAGTAGGCGGTATGCAACTGAGTAGAGCTGGAGTTTTTTTAACCGAGCAGTATATGGCATCTGTTTGAGACCCTTGATCCTCTTGGTGAGATACTTTTGGGGTCTTTCTAATTGCTGCAGGTGTCGGGTAAGGTACATCCCAAAAGGGGCATTGTATTCTATGACGGGTCTGATGAGGGATGAATAAAGGGGCACGATTACCTCTCTTGATCTAGATGTGAAACCCTTCGTGATGAGGTGGGCTATGTAGAAGGTCTTTCTAACCACTTTGGCAATGTGGTTTTCAAAGGAGAGATTGCTATCAACTTGGGTCCCCAGGTCCCTAATAACTTTCTCTGTACTTAATGGGTTTCCGCCTATGTGGTAATTTGTGGGCACATTGTTTTTGCCAAAGGGTATGACTATTTATTTTTTGGCATTTAGCTTTAAACCATGGTGCTGGCACCAGTTATCTGTCTCTGTGAGACCTTTTTGAAGGATGTTTGTGTCAGCTGGAGAGTTGATTATGGCGCCCAGTTTGCAGTCGTCTGCGAACTTGGTGAGCCATAGTCCTCCCACGTTTGCCTGTACCTCGGAAAAGTATATACCGAACAAGAGTGGTCCCAGGACAGAACCCTGTGGGATGCCACTTGTGACTGGTTTCGAGTCTGACATGGCTCCAGCAACTCTCACTCTGTGGGTTCTGTCTTTGAGCCAGTTTGCGACCCATCTTGTGACATAGGGGTTTATATTTAAGCTGGATAGCTTATCTATGATGCCTGAGTGGGGTATTGTGTCAAATGCCCTTGCAAGGTCCAGATAGGCTGTGTGGACTACCTTCCCTTCATCTATGGCTTTGGTGACTGTTTCAAAGAAGTCAACCAGGTTCAAAAGGCAGGATCTGCCCTTGACAAAGCCGAACTGGGTAGGATCTAGTGTCTGTAGGTCCCCAATGTCTTTGTTTATGAGCTCCATGATGATCCTCTCCATAGCCTTGCAGACTAAGCTAGTCAGGCTTATGGGGCAATAGTTTCCAGGGTCTGTAGATGCTCCACCTTTGTGGAGTGGGACCACTGTTGCTGTACGCCATTCTGTGGGCACATATCCTGTAGTGAGGCTGAGATTGTATAGCTGTTTTATTTGAGGGATTAGTTCCTCTTGTAGTTCATGTAGGACGCAATCTGGGACGCCATCTGGTCCCATGGAAGCAGTGTTTTTTGCTTTGGAGAGGGCAGCCTTCACCTGAGCATCTGAGATGTTTGAGAGGCAGCCCTCTGCCAGGATAGATATTTGCTCTTTTGGGGGGGAGGGGGTGGAGAAGCTTGCACTGAACCTGTCTGCCAGGATATTGTCGATGTCTGTGGGTTCAGTGTATTTTTTGTTGTTTAAAATCAACTCAGAACAAGTCTGGGAGTTGCATCCCAGGTTTCTAACATAACTGAAAAAAGCTTTATGATTGTCTTTGGTGTCCTGTGCAATTTTTCTCTCGAAGCTGGCCTTGGAGGATTTTATGAGGGATCATAATTTTTTGCTAGTACTGATCAGAGATGCCTTCCCTATTAGGGATTTTGCTCTATCATGTAGTAGCTTCCTCCTTCTGTTGTACAGTTTATTTATGGCAGGGGTCCACCAGACTGGACGCCTGCCTTTGGATGATTGGGTCTTGGTTTTCTTTGGGATAGCATGATCCATGCATTCCTGGAGATGTCCGTAGAATGCATTTATATAGGATTCTGCAGTTTGGGCTGTAGTTTCCACTGGCCCTGGGGCCTTGAATGATTCCACTTCGGTTTTGAGAAGTGAGAAGTTCGCTTTTGAGAAGTTTTTCACTTAAATGTCTGTAGCAATGAAGCTAAGGTAACAAAGGTCCAGTAGGATGATTGTTCAGGTCAGGTATAGTCAAATGAGTAAATATTGTATCTTATAACATGAAATCTTAGAGATATTTATAATAAATTATGAATAGCTATCTAGGTATTTTTCTCAATCTAAATTTAGTAAGGGTGCACAATACCAATACATAGATGAACTCAAGCTACAAGTATTGGCTGAATCTCAGAAATAAGCTATCGAGGGCATGGCCAAGATGCCTGATAGCAGCAGAAATCCATAGCTCTGCTTAGATTTTAATATCCTGACAAGGAATATACTTTCATTTTTAGAAAAATCTAACTAAAAGTATACTAAAAGTTAGATTAACATAGACTCTTTATTATTTTGTAAAAATTAATACATTTATTATTTGTTTCTGTTATCAATGACAACTGGAAAATCCTTTCGGGTAACAGTGATTTAAAGGAGATATTGGGTGAATGTCCCAATTTTGTACATAAAAAAAGGAAACAATAATATTAAAGTTTTTTTTGAAAATAAACAAGTAAACATTAATTCTTTTATGTCCAATAAACCTAAAGGAAAGTATAAATGTCAAGAATGTAATGTTTGTAGATATATACATGAATGACCTCGCATTCATCTTGATTTTTTAAAATATATAATTCCAGTTCCAGGTAGATTTAATTGCAGCACTACTAATGTTGTATATATAGCTCTATGGTCAGGATGTTCAGCTTATTATACAGGAATGACTACGAGGAATTTAAATAAATGTATTTAAAAACATTATTATGCTACAAAAATAAAACATGACAATAATGCGTTATATAGGCAAACGTACTCACAAGCGAGGAGAGTGTCTTGAGCAGATGGAAACAGTACTTTGAGGGGCTGATGAATGAAGAGAATGAGAGTGAGAGAAGGTTGGATGATGTAGGGATAGTGAATCAGGAAATGAAACAGATTAGCAAGGAGGAAGTACGGACAGCTATGAAGAGGATGAAGAATGGAAAGGCTGTTGGTCCAGATGACATACCAGTGGATGCATGGAGGTGCTTAGGAGAAATGGCAGTGGAGTTTTTAACCAGAGTGTTTAATGAAATCTTGGAAAGTCAGAGGATGCCTGAGGAGTGGAGAAAAAGTGTTGGTACCTATTTTTAAAAATAAGGGTGATGTGCAGAGCTGTAGTAACTACAGAGGGATACAACTGATCAGTCACAGCTTGATGTTATGGGAAAGAGTGGTAGAAGCTAGGTTAAGAAGGAAAGTGATGATTAGTGATCAGCAGTATGGTTTCATGTCAGGAAGGAGCACTACAGATGCGATGTTTCCTCTGAGAGTGTTGATGGAGAACTATAGAGAAGGTCAGAAGGAGTTACATTGTGTCTTTGTGGACTTGGAGAAAGCATATGATAGAGTGCCTAGAGAGGAGTTGTGGTATTGTATGAGGAAGTCAGGAGTGGCAGAGAAGTATGTAAGAGTGATACAGGATATGTACGAGGGTATTGTGACAGTGGTGAAGTCTGCAGTGGGAGTGACAGATGCGTTTAAGATGGAGGTGGGATTACAACAAGGATCAGTTCTGAGCCCTTTCTTATTTGCAATGGTGATGGACAGGTTGACAGACGAGATCAGACAGGAGGCCCCATGGACTATGATGTTTGCAGATGACATTGTGTTCTGTAGTGAGAGTAGGGACCAGGTTGAGGAGACCCTGGAGAGGTGGAGATATGATCTATAGAGGAGAGGAATGAAGGTCAGCAGGAATAAGACAGAATGTGTGTGTGTGAATGTGAGGGAGGATAAAGAAATGGTGAGGATCCAGGGAGTAGTGCTAGCAAAGGTGGATGAGTTTATGTACTTGGGATCAGCAGTTCAGAGTAATGGTGAGTGTGGAAGAGAGGTGAAGAAGAGAGTACAGGCAGGTGGAATGGGTGGAGAAGAGTGTCAGGAGTAATTTGTGACAGACGGGTACCAGTAAGAGTGAAAGGGAAGGTCTACAAGAGAGTAGTGAGACCAGCTATGTTGCAAGGGTTGGAGACGGTGGCATTGACAAAAAGGCAGGAGTCAGAGATGGAAGTGGCAGAGTTAAAGATGTTAAGATTTGCACTGTAACAAGGATGGACAGGATTAGAAATCAGTATATTAGAGGGTCAGCTCAGGTTGGACGGTTTGGAGACAAAGTCAGAGAGGCGAGATTGCATTGGTTTGGACATGTGCTGAGGAGGGATGCTGGGTATATTGGGAAAAGGATGCTAAGGATGGAGCTGCCAGGTAAGAGGAAAAGAGGAAGGTTTAAGAGTAGGTTTATGGATGTGGTGAGAGAGGACCTGCATGGTGGTTGGTGTGATACAGTAATATGCAGAGGACAGGAAGAAAAGGAAACAGATGATCTGCTGTGGAGACCCCTAACGGGAACAGCTGAAAGAGAAGAAGATAGGCATTCCATTAATTACGTTTTGTATATAAAGTTTACATTTTCCATATTAGAGCACATTGATTTAGATCTAAGAGGTGGAAATTTAAAAAATAAAGTTGAAAGAAGAGAAACTTTATGGCAACTTCGACTGGGAGCAGACAGTTTCCCAGGTTTGAATGAAGTTATAAATTAAATGTTTTTTAGCGGACAGGAAACTGGGAATTTGATATTTTAATTAAATAGCTTGTTTTTTTTAAGTTAATTGAGTTTTAAATAATTGTATAATTAATTGAAGGTGTGTTCTCAGTATTTATAGAGTGGTTTTAACAAATGTTGTTACATTTCTGATGAAGTCTTCTTGATGAAAGTGTCAATAAAGTTCTTTTGCGCTAATTTTGAGGTGTTCTTCTGGGTTCTACAGTGATTTTTAGTTTGGTGTTTTGTTTCACTGTCAGTCTGTTTTTGGTTGATGTTTATGGAAACAAATGATAATGGTGAAGTGACTGATACTATACTATGGGACACCTTTAGAGTTTATATATATGGTACAATAAAATCTTGGTACCTTAAAAAAGGAGAGAGTGGGACAAAGAACTTTTAGACTTACAAAAAAAAACTTAGACAAGATAAAAATGGATGCAAAACCAAATAACAAAGTAGCACATAATGAAATTACTAAGTTAAATCAAAAATACTTACAAGTTCTGAATCGTAAGGTAGGCATAAACCTGGAAAAATTGAAATTACAATCTTATGCTGTAAATCCCAAATATCTACATAAAATAGCGGTAAGATCCAAAAAAAATAAACAATCAAAATCTTATTAATAAGATTAAATATAAAAGTGATGGTTCAGTTAAGAGCACATCTAACTTAATGGGCATATTAGAATTGTTCAAAAACTACTATAAAAATATAAATAATAACACACCACTTTTGGAGACTGATAATGTAATAAATACTTTTATTCAAGAAAATATTACTGCTAAGGTGTCAATGCAACAAAATAACATTAAATAAAGAAATAACAGTAACAGAAGTGAAAGAGCAAATAAAAAATTTAAAAGATAATAAAGCTCCAGGACTGGATGAAATAATTCCTGAACTATATAAGATTTTTCCTGAATATATAACAACGAAAATGATGAGTGCCTTTACTACGGTTACACAAAAATGTATAACACCCTCATCGTGGAAATACTCAATTATCTCTCCCATATTTAAACAAGATAAGGACTCCAACTCTTGTGATTCGTATAGGCCAATTTCGTTACTAAACACTGATTATAAAATTTTCATGACAATATTAGCTAAAAGGATAAAGAAAATATTATCTAATCTAATGCATAATGATCAGACAGGATTCATTCTTCATAGAAAGGTGCAAGATAACATTAGTAAATTACTATCATTCATTTCTATTTCTTATATTCCCTATAGCATACTCCCCTGATTGTCTAGATTCTTTCAACATCAATGCGATGCAAAAATTAAAGGAAAATAATTTGATATCCTGGCATCAGTTTACTGAAAATAAGAGTATTGAACCACTAAACTCTCTTTTATGTAGTTTTGATAATAGTCAAGACAGTTGGTTGTTTATACACGCATTATGGCAGTTTATAGAAAACAAAATGAGAGTATCAATCAACCTAGAGACTGAATCTATACCTAGTTTGACTCAGATTGTATTAGGTGTCTTAAAAAGACAGATAATCAAAAATTAAGTTTCTCACCTATCTGTAAGATACTTAGAGAAGACACTATGAAGTTTAACTCAGATTTTTGCAATTACTATGTAAAGATTAATGGAGAACAAATATCTGATTAATCCAAAAATGTGTTATTGAATTATATGTATGGTACCGCTTTTCCATTATATTGGAGATTGTATACATGGAAATTTATGAATAGAAGTTTCTATACTCCACATAAAATAAATCTTATACTCAAAAACAGTTAAAGTAAATGTTGGAAATGTGATGAATTACTAGAGGCCAAAATGTTGTTCAATACTGGAAAGACTTCAGATATTTTGTAAATGCTTTATGGTCTGATAACTGTCATATTTCTAACTCACTAATCCTATTCAGTGTTCCTATACCTAACGTAATACCTAAATCACAGATTCAGTTACTCTGGTCAATTCTTGCAATTGCCAGAAAAGTTATTATTTTGAACTGGAAAAATAAAGAAATTTGATGTTTAAATATTTTATTAATTTAGCAAAAGTTGTTTGTAAAAAAGAACTGCAAACCATTTGTTATAGAACCCATAACATTACTCATAAAAAAATAGTATGGCAAAAATTGGAAAACCTTTTGAACAAATACTGATAACTTCTCATAGATAAAATGATTGTTATCATGGATGAATGTAAATATTGTAAATAGTTTTGTTATTGTTTTATTGTATTTGTTATGTGCATGTGTTTGTAATAAAAAAATGTTTTTTGAAAAAAAAAGAAATAAGGTATCATGGCTTCTTTCGATCCAGATAATGTTTTGGAAGTACTAAAGCTGATAAAAAGGAATAATTCTCACAGAGTAAATGGCTTAGTGATAGATGTTTATCTAAACTTTAAAGATCATTTCATTCAAAATTTTGTACTAATGGCAAATGCTGTTTGGAGGGGAACATGCACCTGTGAGCAGGAGGAAGACTCTTATCTCGGTCATATTTAAATCACATAATGACCCACAGTATTCTTCTTCATAGGAGAAGTGGTCTGCTTCAAACTAAAGCAATAACCAGAGATCCCTTCAACCCAAGGTACCTTTAGAAATGTCTTTAAAACAAACTACCTACTCCTAAGTGATACAGTGGCAAGCTTCAAACCCCCATCAAACCCGGTTAACTCCAGTGAATACACAGAAGCATACACCACCACACTATACCAGCATGTAAGCAGCTGCATATATGCAGCTGTACCCCATAGGAACAAGTGCAAGGCAAACCCCAGAAACAAACCCACATGATCTCAACAACTTTATAACAAAGGGAAAAGGATTCTGACCAAAGTAAGAAGAACAATTCCCAGAATGTTATAGCCCCTGTCACTAAAATAAGTAAATGACTCAGAAATGTAATAAAATCCACCAAATCCAAGTTTGAGGTTAAAATAGCTACCCAAGCCAAAGGCAATCAAAGGGTATTTTTTCATTATGCTCATAATCTCAGAAGCAGAACACAAAAATGCACTGAGCTGACTGTAAATTAAGTTACCCACGGTTAAGACTGAAACTATAGCTAACCTACTAGCTGATAAATTTAGCTCTAACTTTATCTATTTCTCCCCTCCATCTGTCCCTCAAGAGATACCTGAAACTGGCACACCTCCAGCTTTCATACAAGACCAAGTCCTGAAAGTTCAATCAAAGCTAAAAAGACTGCCGAACTGGGTCCTGACAATATCCCTGGATGCATCTTAAATAACACAAAGCAGGATTAAGTCACACTTCTAACAACACTGTTCACTGTCAGCCACCATACAGGTTTTGTACCAAGTGAATGGAGAACAGCGACAATCATTCCCCTGCATCAGGAAGGACGTTCCATAGACCCAGGCAATTGCAGACCCATAAGTCTTACCAGCCTTATATGCAAAGCCATGAAAAGACTTATCATGGAACTAATCAATCAGGACATAGGGAACCTACAAATACTGGACTCATCTCAGTTTGGATTTGTCAAGGGAAAGTCGTGCTTACTAAACTTGGTGGATTTTTTTGAAAAGGTCACCAAAGCAATGGATGAAGACAAAATGGTACACACTGCATACCTTGACCTGGCCAAAGGTTTTGGTCCAATTCTCCACTCAGGCATAGTAGAAAAGATAAATAAACTGGGAATAAGCCCCTGTGTCACTCTCTAGATTGTCAAGTGGCTTACAGATAATACACAGGAAATCAAAATAGGGAAGTAACCTCCACAAACAATTGCCTAGACGTAGTAAGGCGTTGTTAAGTTTAATTCTAGTGGCTCACAAAAAAGCAGAAAGGGGTCTTTAGAAAAGGGTAGGAGTAAATTACATAGAAAAAAAGAGGAACTGTGGTAACAATACATGCAGAAAAGTGTTTTGAATGAGGAATGAGGTTTAAGAGAAAGCAGGAACTGAATAATTTATGCAATGTTGCTTAGCTTATAGGATATGTAGCAATATATGTGATGTATAATGTTTGTAAATGTGAACTTGTTAATATAGTTTGATTACTTTTATATAAATGTAAGTCCTTCATAAGTAATAATTCAATAAAGGTGTTTAAAATGGAAAATATGGTGCACAGAAGGTTTGAATATATCAAAGAGGCTTACAGTGATTCCTGCCTTGACAGACTGGGAACAATTAGAAATAGATTAGCAGAGACCTTGGGACTGAAAATCATTTAAAAATAAGATTTAGCAAACTAGTGTAGGATAACATTACACATGCAAGACTGATTATAGCCCTTAAAATATGAAGACAAAAGAAACCAATAGGCTATTGCTGAGTCAATGAATAATTGGCAGTGGATGAAAAGGAGGCTTACAAAGTTAGTTATAATATGATAAAGTCATATGACGTTACAAGTTTATAAAGGTTCTCTCTGCATGTTACATAGAGGATTATGATTAGGTCTCCGATTGTAAACATGTTATTATGTGTTCAAGACATGGATACCAAGAAATGCACCCCAAGAGCAAAGCTCAAGAGATGGGTCTTGAAATCCATGTAGAGAACACAAAATTAAAGCTTACAATCAGAGATATGATCTTAATTCTTTGTAGCGCATGGAGATTTGTATCTGTTCCACATACTACTGGTTACAGAAAATAGGAAAAAAGTATAAAAGGTTTTACTAGCTATAAAAAACAGTAAAACCTTTGATGAGTACTGTCAGACAGTAATGGAAAACCTAGCAGGTTTACTGTTAGTGAGTGAGACAAGGGACTGTAAGCAGAGAAAGCTTATAAATACTGCTCTAATTCACTTACAATATTAATAGAACAACACATTTTACATCAGTATAGATTTCTGAAAAAGAATTGTCACATTCTGTTTTTGGTATTTTTGATGGATCGTAATTCTCAGTGATCTACCAGAAAATCAAACACATTTACTAGTTTCAGGGAAAAATATGAGATGAACTCAGGGACAGTTGTGAGCTGACACTATCAGTATTTAGTGCCTAATGTGGCAAGTGATATTAACAGTGCTTAGAAAGGTACTTAAAATGCTTAATCACCTTTCTAACCACTGTTTAATATTGGGTCAAACACTAGAGTAGCACTTAACTAGCTTATCTTTTTCCTAATACTAGAGTGTAATCATGATGCTCTGTGTACTAGATTAGAGTTATTGTTCATTCAGCAGAGAAAATAACTCAGAAAAACGGTTCTATCACTTAATGAGAAAATAATGAATCATATTGTACATATGTTAATATGGAGATTAGTTACATCTAAAGAAGAAAAAGAAGAATTTTTAAATAATAATTTGTTACTCTGACTAAAACAGCAATTTTTAAGGCAGATGTTTTAACAGAAAATATGAATTTGAAATAATGTCCAAGTCAAACACTGAAATGGTGTGTTATGAAAAAGGAAAGACGACCATGAGAATAAGATACCAAACCAACAAGCCCCACTGAGACATAAATGAGTGAAAATAAATTCTGCCCATGGCGAACCCATCAAACAACTCTTGAAAGACAGAAACAACACAATGGTGCAAAATTAGAACTTGGTCCTACCTAGATATGTATCAGTACCTCAGAAACTGCACAAAGGCACAAGTTTGCTATGATAAAAAGAACTTATCCACAAACTAGACCACACATGCAAAAAAAAAAAAAAAAAAAAAGATTTTGGCAAAACAAAAACATCCTCTTAAAACCACATAGAAAACCCACCCAAAATCCTTCCCTGTATGAAGCCAGCCAGAACATTGCAGACAAATACAACAAATACTTCATAACCTGTACTCTACCTAACTCATGCAATAAAAATCTATACCCACCCCACCTAACCCCTTCTGAGCGTAGTGCCACACCCCAACTCAATCTAAAAACCATCCTGACAAATACCATCAAAAAATATATTAAACAACTGAAACCCACAACACTAATGCCTGACAACCTGCCATCTGAATACCTAGGTATAGTCACTGACACCATTTGTTACCCTGTATTTAAGATTGGTAAACTATCAGAACAGATACACTATTAATAATCAAACGAAGACACTGCACTTCAAAAAGAGCTTTATTATACAAAATATTAAAACCTTTATTAGCTCAGAAAAACTACCTTTACAGATAGAAATTAGGTTATGTATATTATATTCTTAATAAGCAGAATTTTAAGTGACCCTCCACCAATTACCTTGTTCAATTCCTTTGAACATAATCCATATTTAAACAGCCAAGTTATGTAAACTTCTCATATAATTAAGATAGGATGAAGGAACAATTATAGAACGGAAGCTTTCACAGATTTTCTGACCATACCTTTCAATCTCTTAGTAGAAGAAATCTGGACAAAGCCAACAATAATGAGGGGACAAAGGCCCAACAATAGGGACACATTTTAAATATTGCTCTTATAAACTTACAAAGTTGCTCGAATAAGAGATTTAGTGTTAGTATAGATTTTTCTGAAGGGTATGAAGTCTGAAACTCAAATGTCAGTCATTATTTAGTGATTTCAATCCTCAGTGATTTACAGGAAAACCACAAATTTTATGAGGAAAAGATCAAAAAGTATGAGGCAAAAATATGGACATTCTTCAAAAATCTGGACATTTGAGAGGTATGTTGACCATTTCCTGCTCACAATGACTGGGGTATTGTCAGTTTCTTCTCAAACCTACTTTTTTAATTTCCTACATCACTGAGCAGCTATTTGACTGTGTTTTAACTCAAGGTTTATGTGAGCAGGAACTGCGATATAAAGAATAATAATGAACTCAAGCTTTGAACACAACAGATGAAAACTGACATAATTAAGCTTTAACTCTACTAAAATATACATTAAATGTTTATCATCTTTCATTCAGTTTACTTGAATATAAAACCAGTTTCCATTATTTTAGTCAAAAATATAGTTAATATCAAAAGTTGTAAAAAATTACTATTTTGAGTGTCAAGTGATGAAAACTTTTAAAATTTGATAAAATCAATTTTACTGTGGCTTGGCTCTGCTCATAGACCTATCCCACTAAAATGCAATAATAATAATAATAATAATAATAATAATAATAACAATAATAATAATCATATTCATAATAATAATAATAACAATAATTAACTATTTTTTTCTAGGCACAGAATGTGACTCCCAGTTCCATGTACAAAATCATCTTCCCAGCCCTGTTTTTTTAACAACATGGAATCATAATATGTATTCTTTTGCAGTTCTGAGCCTAAAACAGTTTGAGCTTTTTTATTTTTTATTTTTTTATATATTCCTTTTATTTTCCATCTTGAACCGTCTCCCTGCACCCAGTTGAACCACAGATTCTTCACGTAGGGGCATTAGCCAAACAGCACTAGAACTCAACGGCCCTTTTACTCCTTGCTCAGAATAAGAATTTTATGAATCCTGTCATTAACACAGGTTTTAAGGAATAGACCACCCATTGTTCATTATCTTCCAAGTACCTAGATCATCCTTACTGTAGCTGGTTGCCTCTGTATATGCTGCTGCTGCTCTGGAATGTCCTAGGGGTCCTGTTATACATCTGTGCACTCCTCTAGGCTTTCGTGCAGCACATACCCACACTGAGATGTTAGCTGTATACTGAAATTCATCAACACTTTTGTTGGGGTCTGCACTGCATAAGAGCACAACGTCTTTCTTCCATGTGATGGACAAGCTCTCAATGGCTATTTATTCCTGCCCTCAACTTGGGCTTCCAGTATAAGAGCTATTAACTTAACCTGGGTTGTCTGTGTCATACGCTAGGCTGTATCCCTGTATGCCACAGAACTAGACATGAGCTGAAAATATTAAAAACATCCAGTTTTATAAACTTGCATTTGATCTGGCAAACAGAGCTGTATAAAGTTGTTGGACTGGAAAAATAGAAACATTAAGTTCAGGAGAAGCTACACTGAGAATCAATATGAGACAGTTGAAGGAAATGACAAGAGTGGATGAAACATGGGGATCCAAAGAGGAAAGAAGTATGAAAGCGGAGAATGAAAGTCTGTCCCTCAAAAACAGGGAAGGGAAACCGAAGACACAGCTTGTCGTACCGATCAGGAAGATAAGTCAGGATGTGGCTGAAACTGTAATAGGAAGCTATACAGAAGATAGAGATGCATGAAAGAGGCAAAAGGAAAAAGACCTATGTCAAGGTTAAACAATATTAGCAAACATTTGACAGATAAAGGCAGTTCTAAAGGACAGCTGTAGAAGGATAGGGGATGGCAAAATAAATTCTCATATACTTTATGGAAAGAGAAGTGAAGTCAGCTAGACATCTGGTTACGTCAGCATTTGCAAAATATGAAGAAATCAGGGTAGCTGTATAATAAGGTAAGATATGGATTAAGAACTAGAAGACTGGAGGAAACAAAGCAGGAGAAGTACAGTCATGGCTCAAGATGCTTTGGGGCAATAAGACACAGTGATCACATGACCTTTACCTCAAGCAGTGAAAGACTTCACAGTAGAACTTGACTGACCACTGGCTAACCTTCATTATCTCTCAACAGGTTAGAGTATGATGAAGACAGTTCACTTTCATGGAAAGGATCCAGATAGAGCTGGGCAACTATAAGATTATCAAACTCACTTTCATCCTGCCTTTGAAATTACTTAATGCTACCTGTCTTGCAGTGGGTACTAGCATGCATTCATGTTGCAAAGATCTGAACAGTTTAGGTTCATCTAAACTTTATCAGAGAGAGAGGAAGTTGTGTTTATTGCCTTTTTTTTAATTTTATTTTCATGGACTCAAAGTACTCAGTAGAAGGTGAGTGCAGTCAGGAAATGGAAAGACACTTGCTTTTTGGAGGGACGACTATGTAAAATCTGGATAATATTTTAAAGAGAAAAGACATGAGATTGTCAACAAAAGTTAATGTAGTCAAAGCTATGGTTTTCCCAGTAGTAACATATGGCTGTAAGAGCTGGACTATAGGTAATATTGTACCCTGGAAAACTGATACCTTTGGTTTGGTTTTGGAGTAATGTTTGAGAATTCCATGAAATGTAAGATTGAACCAGCTGATACTTAAAGATCAAGTGCAAAGTTTTTTTACCATTTATTTTTGTTATAATTATGCCCTCATCTTGCAAAGTGGGCTTCCTTATTCTAAAATTAATTGTTTTTTTTTTTTTTTTACTCAAGTTACCTCAGGACCTATATTTAATAAGTTTAATAAACTGGTGTTTCTGTTTACTGTGTGCTGAACAACTGTCATTTTACTTCCTGATTCCATGCCATCCAGCCCCACCTTTTGATGATGCATTAGAATGAGAAACAGTTATGTAATCTGCAGCAGATTTTATTACAAAGTAATCAGAATTCAATAAATCAAAAAAATAAACATAGCTATATCCAATGAAAGGTAACATAAGTAAAATGAAACAGGACAAGACTCTTAGTAAGGTATATGGTGTGCCACCATACATATGGTGTAAAACTAATCAATTTCTACCAATGGATTTTAGGAAATAAACGATGAATGTATAAATCACCTCAATGACAGACCTAACGAACACTGTGTTTGTATGTTATATCACAAGGAATTAGTGCTGAAAAGAAAACATTTGGAATAATATGTGCATCTGTGAAACTGAAGATGCAATAAAGTGATCATTCCATAGAACACAGCTGTTTACTACAGTGTGATAGAGAGTGTGTGGCACTGAAGTGAGTAACAGCTTTTAAATTTGTTAATTCCACATATGGACACTTCATTTTGCCTTCAATTCATACCTCTTGGTTGTCCCTAATTACTTCTTCATAAGTATGCACTTTTGCTCATAAAGGTTCTGAAATTTTGGTAAATCACTGATAATTACAGTCCGTCTGTAATGCCAAACAGAGATTCAGTACAGTGGCATAGGAGGTGAGGTGTAGTGAGGCAGGCTTGTACTTAACATTTTTTTCTGTACCAAAATGCTACTACAGAAAGGTACCTGAATTTGGTGGGGAGTTTTTTGCCCTTTAGGTGGGAGGGGCTGCAAATTGACTAAATTAATTAGTAAGCCAATTGGCTTCCTACAGTAATCTGAAGAAGTCATTTTTTTTTTGTTTTTCACTTAAAGAGCCGGGGCATGGATTTGGTGGGTCATGACTGGCTACATTAATTTAGGAAAAGTCATTTTTTTATTTGCTCTTCCCTTGAAGAGCTGAGGGAGTGAGGTGCTAGTTCACTGGACCAGCACAGGACACTAGTTGAGCCAGGTATGCCTCTGCAGAGATTCACGCATCCTGTTGTTCTGAAAATGAATGTTGCTGAAAAAACTGTTGCTTCTTTTTAAGTAAATTAGGGACATGTTAAAAACTGTCCTTGAATTGATCCTTTGTCCCTCTATTATTTTTTGGATTTGTCCCGAACTGTTAATCAAAGAAGTTGAGAGGCACGCTGCTGTGTGTTCAACAGTGCTAAGTGTTTTTACCAACTTTCAGAGAGAGCTACTAAAACACTTCTGTCTTCTATGGTTTCTCTTTATTTCTTTTTTTTCTGTAACTGGTATTATAGACAAATCCAGAATGCATGTGGTTCACACGACCATAGTTTTCCTCCCTAAAAGAAATCAAGCAATCCATTGGTAGACAATGATTTATTAGTTGTACATCAGTTTTATTACACTGTTTGCCAAACATTATACACCTTACTAAAAATCTTATCCTGTTGCATCTTACTTTTGCTACCTACCCCTTGAATATAACTGTTTTATTTACTGATTTATTGTCCAGCTGAGAAACTGATTGCACTCCATTCTGGTTACTTTGTAATAAAATCTGCTGCAGACTACACAAAACATACCAACCCACTACAGAACTGTGTCTCCTCTCTAATACATCATCAGAAGGCAGGGTTGGATGACACTGCATCAGAAAATAAATGGACAATTGTTCAGCATACAGTTAAACAGAAATGTAAGTCCACTGAGGTAACTAAAGTTTACAATAAGAAAGCCCGCTTTATAACATAAGGACATATTTACAACAAAAAGAAATGGTAAAAAAACAAACAAAAAAAAAACTTTGCACTTGATTGTCTAGGAAATAAATCCAGACTGTGCACTGGAAGACACACCTGACCATAAAACTAAACCTCAAAACCGTTGGTCATAGAATGTGAAGCAGGATTCACTTGAGAAAATACTGACAAGATTGCAGGCAAAAGAAGAAGATGGTAACAAAGGCTAATGTGGACGGACAGCATTACTGAAGTAATTAATATGAATTTGCAAGCACTTAAAGAAGCAATGCTTGACAAACAGGTTTTGAGTGCTAAAGTCCTTGAGGTCACTAAGAGTCATATTCAAATAAATGACTAAACAATAAAAACAACAACAAATCTTGAGATAACAATACTTTTTAACATTGTATCTGATAAGAACCTTGAGGAAAAAATAAATTGCAAGTGATTTTTGCCCCCTCCAAAAGGATATGGTGAGACAAACAAAGAAATAACTGATTAGTGAAAAGAAGAGGATGGCAGTTTGGAGACAACCAGTCTTAAAAATGAAATTAAAAATAACTGCTGTGGCATCTCAGGGTGCAGTGCAAGGGTTAGTCATGTTAATATATTTTTGGCAGTTGCTCCCTGATGAATGGAAAGATCATCCAGTCTGGAGAGATTTATGAGATGTGTGCAATGGCCATGGGTAGGGTACAGTCTTTGCAGAGGCTTGCTGTAAACTGTCGGCCGAATGAGTAAGTAGCAACAAGCATTCAACACAAAAAGAAGAACAACAATGAACTTTAGTAGCAAAAACTGAGGAAAAGCATATGCATAAGAAGAGTTTATCCTAGAAAGGGCACAGGAAGAAAGGGAAATATAATCTTTCTAAACCTGAAGCATTGTGTAATGGGGGAATGGAGAAAAACAAAAGAATTATGTTGTGCAGATTATAAACAGATCTCAGGTGAAGCGTAGGATGTCCTTCCAGTGCAACATGGTAATAGTAATTCTTCATATGGAGTGTTGTGCACATTTCTGGTAGGCAAATATAGAGAATAAGGTTATACAAGGTATAGTGGTAAGTCTACACAGAAGACACTTACCAAACTGTTGAAACTGATATGGATCTGGAATAAAATTAAAGAAATAGAGGATATGGATTGTTTGTTTTATAAGACAGCAGAGTGTGAAAATATGATATAAACATTCTGCCATGTCATGGGACAACTGAGCTGGGCAGGGTTGAAGAGGATGTACATAAATACAGGTGAGGATAGAAGTTTCACATTGAAGAATGTGCATCAAGAATGTCATTATAAAATGGCTCCCTTTTCTAATGTTTGGACTCACAATGCCAAGCTCCAACACACCAAACAAAAAGGCTGAAACTACAGGAGAATATCAAACATCACTTTTCTCTTTTAAACTTGCTTTTTTACCCTCCTCCCCATGTGGGAAGTGAGTCCTCCACATCCCACAATTATTTATACTAACTCCAAGGCCACCATACTTAAAAGACATTCTGAACAGTGGTGCAGTGACACAGTTTTGCTGCGTCACATTGCTTGATTTTCCTATTCATTTCTCAGCTGGAATGCCTTCTGTGTTGATTCAGCACATCCTCTGTGTGTCCAGATGAGGCTTTCTTTGAGTGCTGGTTCAGATTTTCTTCAACATTACAAGTTCATTTCTTGCTAAACTGACATTCTTTCAATTTATCCATAGATGCATACAACATGTGAATGAGTGAGTGGATGCATCCTGTGAAGAACTGGTATTCCAGTCAAGATCTGTCCACCTGTCTTATACCCACTAAGTCTCAGGATAGGCTCCATGCCCTCCATATAAACATGACCGTAATAAAATGAGCAATCAGAGAATTAATGTATTTTAGCCAGTGGCAGATTATAATGTGTAAGATGCCATGATGACCACAACTCTGTGGAGGAAGGCATTGCCAGTGCAACTTGTGCTGGCAACATTGTGAGTAGGGCTACTTTGGGGTGTTTACTTATTCATTTTCAATTACAGAAATGCATCAGCAGTACTTCTCTGCTTTCAAATAAATAAATGGACTGCCATGTCCATATTCAAAGCAGTCACAACTACTCTGCCAAATATGGAGGAGTATCTGACTAACCGATTTTTGGGTTTCTGCTCCTTGCCATCCTACAATCTACCTGATTCATGCAATGGCAAGGAGCAGAAAATCCATAAATATTAAATGGTAAAGGGATGATTGGGTGGAAAATAGCAGCAGTGACTGCAGTAGCATGAAATAATCTTTTTTTAATCATGGCAAACAGCAATATATGGGCAGTGGAAAACTTTGCAAGGCTAATACTGGTGTACTTTACTGGTGAGCAGCTATCTGTTTATGGGAAACAGAGCTGAGATGCATTACTGCTTGACCCTTTTTGTATGTATGTAGGCATTTATTTATATATTTGTTTTGTTTATTTTATTACAGTTTGAAATCTGAGATGTGCACAAGGAGCACAGTAGCTATAATTGCTACATACAGGGTTTGCCTGGTAATGAAAATGACTGCTGGCATTTACCTATTATTTTGGCTTTGAAGTGCTCCTGTGATTTTGTGAAACAAATTGGCATACTTTACTATGGTTACTGTTTGTGTAAAACAAAATTGGAATACATTATCACCATTATTTTATCACAATCAGACATATGTAGAGTACACAGTCAAATAAAAGTGTCTGTAACTGATGAGTTAACATATTTTTGTCCTCTAAGAAAGCATCCAGCCTTTTCCATAAGATTCCATTCATGCAGTGATCGATATACCTTGTGACCCAGATTGTTTTCAGTCAAGGGACATCCTAACATCTGTTGCATTTAGATTAATATACATAATTTACTGCAATGTGCAACATTATTTTTATGCATTAACTTTCATAAAAGACAGTGTGCAAGCCATCCATTTTTTTTAACGTAATATTAAACATTTTTCATCTCAAGATGCACTTTTGGGCATTAACAGTATGACGGCATCATGGGACATATAAATATCTAACAGATGTTGACATGATAATAAAATTATTCGAGACTCTGATATTAAATAGTAATAATAATATAAGTAGGGTCTTGGTAGTAGCCTGCATAATGTGCTAATAAGTGTTAAAAATAATAACTATGATATTATTAAAAGAAAAACTCCTTGCAACTTCCTTAATTTAATGCTGGAATGGTGTGGCATGTTGAACACAAGCAAGATACTAGAAACAAAGACTGAAATCGTTAACAAATATGGATAAGTTAGGAAGAATAATGAAATGCTAGCATATAAAATCATACTAACACAATACTGTATAGTGCTTAAGATGAACAAATTCATTCCCTAAGGTGAGAGATAATAGAGCTACTAAATACTTAGTTTAACAGAGATGCTCAGAGTTTAGCATTCTTAGACAGGGATCTGAACTGCATCTAGCAGAATCCAAGGCATCCACTGAAATCTTCAGCAAATAAGTAAACTTTAACCCTGTTTTTTTGTACTGTATTTCACAGACCTTGCTGAATCTAGACTGTTTGGTATCACTTGAGCAGCAAATCCAACCATGTTACATTAAGAGGGCCCCACCCCGGAACCTTGTGGCAGAAGTGTGTAGCTCAGGACCCATCTGAGTTGGAGATTGCTGGAATAAAGGCTCTGTGAGAGGCTTTTCTACTGGTAGATTGTGTTAGAACTGTTTAAATTAATTTGTATTTAAGCACCATGTTTGTGCATGTTTGTGCTCAGTTTACTGAAGCTGCTCAGAGTTTGGTATAGCTGAGCACTACACACCAGGGTTATTGGTGCCATGTATAGATGCAAATGCCTAGAATCATATTTTCCTCCTGAATACCACTCAGTGAAACCCTCTCAGGTGTTTCTGCTGCTCTTCAGGCAACTGGGTTGTGCACTGCTGCACTACAGGCAGCTCAGCTAATCACTCACAAGTGTCAGCCAACTTTCTTCTCTAATCCTATATAGCGTTAAGGCCCCTTGCTAATCCCAGTGCAATAGCTGATCCTCTGCCCTACACCAAACCAGGAATTATGTGCTGCTATGGACAGCTTCCTAACATTTCTCCAACCAGCCTGATTGACATGGGCATCCTGAGGCAATGCAACAATGTCCTCATGTATACTGACAACCACCTGTTCCTAAAGAAAACAAATACGGTCTGTGAGAGATATCACTATACCATGAAACTTGGATCAGTTCTCTCACATAACAACAAACAAGACATCAAAAAGGTTGTCAGCTCACTCACTTCTCCTCTTACACAAGATAAAGTCAAGACAAATAAACCAGCATAAGTGGAGGTACTCACCAAGATCTTATCAAAAGACCAGAGACCTCCCAAATGCAAACAACCCTCACATACTGGAACACAAACAGAAGTTACCAGTACACATAACAACATGTATAACAGTGTCTTAACAATCAAGCCCCCGAGGGGAAAAAGAAACTTCAGAACCAAATTTCCTAGTCATAGTGACTCAGTAGTGAGACACATGATATCCCTCTCACCAGGCTGGACAAGGAGAGGGTCATGGTCAACTGCCAGTCAGGTGCCAGGATCCACCAAGTCATCCACTCACTCAAGTCACTCAGCAGCAATTACTGTTATGACTCTGTCATAGTACATGTTTGAGTGAATGACTTGAGACATACCTCTCTGGACTATATGAAGATAGAGCTCTCAGATTATGTGTGCCAGGCAGATATGTCCCTAGCCCTAAGCAGAATTCAACCTTCATCTAGGATGATGTCACAGTACAGACAAAAATTATTGATTTTAACAATTGGCTTAGCTTTTGGTGTCACTCCAAGGGGATCCAGTATCTGTCAGCCTGGGAAGACATGTTCAAAACTCCACATTCTTCACCAGAGATGGCCTTCTCCTGTCTCTTCAAGGCTTTAGGATATTGGCAAAGATGCTTGCCTCCCCCATACAGCCTTTTTTAGGCTATGTCAAAACAACAAAACTTCAGACATAGAAAAATATTCTAAAGACAAACTCAAGGCCATGCTGCTTAATGCTTGGAGCCTAAAGAGTAAGCTGCACTTCCTGGAAGCACTCCTCACATTGGAAGATGCTGATGTCTCTGCAGTCATGGAGATTTGGTTCAAGGATGGAAAATATCCTAACTGTACAAGGCTACAATGCTGTTCACATGTCAGACCCCAGAACAAGCATGAAAATACCAAAGGTGGAGGTGTGTCCATCTTCCTTAAATCCAAATACACCTCCATAAAACAGTACAACTCTTTTGAGCTGCTCCAGGTCCAAATAAATATAGGCAAAGCACCCCACCACATCATAGCTAGCTACAGGTCCCTCACCATGAAGCAAGATAAACACACCACCTACCTGGACTTGCTTGTATCACTCAGTATACAGCCAAACACCTTGGTCATAGGAGACTTCAACTATTCATCCATCAACTGAGCGACTTACACAAGCACAAAAATGACTGTACTGACTACACTAAGTTTTCTGGACTTTGCTAACTTAAATGCACTGTAACAGTTAGTCTGCCTCCAACAAAATATCCTAGACCTAGTACTTACTAACATGGGGGTCTACCGCACTACCACTAGTGTACTGCCCTCCCTAGTTAAGTCACAGCATAAATCTGTTTCATTTGAAGTAAAGATCAGACCTGTCACCCCCACAGGAGCAAAAATCAATAAATAAATAAAGCATTTCTTTAAAGCAAATTATCGCCTCCTAAGAGATGGTATAAATGGCTTCAAAAGCTCCTGCTAACACAGGCAACAATGACTCCAATGCAGAGTAGTGCACAAATACCCTATATAGCCACTTAAGCAAATGTATTGACACGGCAGTACCTAACAGGACTAAAACCAGGTCCTTTCACAAAAAAAGCCACCCTATTGGACTGCAAGTATAAATAAGTTATATAACAAAAGAAAGAAACTGATATATAAGAACAAGAAGGAACGTACTCAGCAAAGGAAGACTACTCTACACAGCTTAAACAAGCAAATCAGAAACCTCGTAAAGTCCTCTAAAGCAAGTTACAAGACTAGACTGGCATCCCTAGGTAAAGATAATGATAAGGTATTCTTTAGCTACGTCCGAAACCTCAAAGGGAATACCCAGCTGTGTGCTGAACTTATAGCTGACGGCACCACTCACACGGAACCTGAAGAAATTGCCAACCTGCTGGATGACAGATTTGGTGACAATTTCACCCCCCTGTCCCCCCAGCCATACCCCGTAGCATTTCTGACACCTGTCCTTTAACATTTATCTCCAAAGAACAGATTATTCAATCTCTCTCCAAAGCTAAAAATACAGCACCTATATGACCAGATAACATCCCAGGCTGCATACTAAACAATCTAAGACAAGACCTAGCAGAACCTCTTAGCTGTCTCTAACCACAACCCGAGCACTAGTTTTGTGCCAGAGGAGTAGAGAACAGCAGCAGTAATCCCCCTTGCGCAAAGGGGGGTCCTTCAATCAACCCTTCGAACTATAGACCTATTAGCCTAACCAGCCTTATCTGCAAGTCCATGGAAAGAATCATCATGAACCTTATGAACCAGGACATAGGTAACCTTCATACTCTTGACCCAACCCAGTTAGGTTCATTCAAGGGTAGATCATGCTTATTAAACCTGGTGAACTTCTTTGAGAAAGTCACCAAAGCCCCAGGGCAGTACACACTGCCTCTCTTGATTTAGCCAAAACATTTGACACAATTTCCCACTCAGGGATCATTGGGAAACTCTCCCACCTGGATATCAACCCGTTTGTCACTAGATGAGTAGCAAATTGGCTCACAGATAGAATGCATACTATTAAAATTGGGGAAAATTGGGGAATCCACCTCTACCAGTAGACTAGCTACCAGTGGTGTACCACAAGGATCTGTACTGGGCCCTCTACTGTTTGGAATTTATTTTTCTGAAGTCCAGTCAAAAGTTGATGGTCTGTGGCTTGCTAAGTTTGCACATGACTATAAACTGGGCACAATCATAGAGTCTCCCAGTGACATAAACAAATTACAGAAGGGACTGACACAGACAAATGAGTGGTGCCAGGGCCATGGACTGAAACCAAACACAAAAAAGATGCTTCATTATCACCTTTAGCAGAGAAGTGTCCCCTGATAGTTACAATATAGACAGCACCACTCTCAGCTCAAACACAGTGGTGCATGACTTGGGAACACAGGTTGATAGCAATCTAAACTTCGATCACCATGTATCCACAGTAGTAAGGAAAGCCTTCTACACTGCCCATCTCATAAATATGGGGATTGAGGTGATTACTACGCTGTACTCATCCCTTATCATATCACTGATTGAGTACAATTCTCCCTTCTGTATGTACCTCATCAGACACCTGCAGCAGCTGGAGAGACCACAGTGGTTTCTAACCAAGAGAATTTAGTGCCTCCAAGTCATGACCTACATGGGAAGACTGAAAGCCCTATCACTGTATTCTGTATTGTACAGGCTGCTGAGAGGCAACCTGTGCCTGGCCTATAGTCTCTGACCCTGTCCTAATGGAAATGCTGCACATCAGCAAATCAAATGGGACAAGAGTCACTCGCTCCAGAGATCTCAACCTGGCCTGCAACATTAATAGAACTTGCACAAGAGACAGATATGTCTCCCAGAGATTGCCACTCCTGTGGAATAAGCAACCTCTTCATGTGAAGCAGAGCTACTCAATGACCCTATTTAAGTGTAATCTTGACAATTTGATGGGACACTGCAAAATCACCCTGGGGTTGGCACCTATGGCTCTCGTGGACATGGCCACTTGGTGATGATCATAGTATCACTCTGCTAACAATGACCATCTAACTATGGTCAACTAGGGTACTTGGAGTTTTTACATGGCTAGTTTTATGAAGGCCCTTGGGCCATTAGCCTAGTAATCTCATATGTACCTATGAACCTATGAACTACTTACCTTGTTACATCAATGTCATTCAAATTTTTACAGTATTTGGAATGAATTATACCTCATTAAATTACCATTCTGGTGACTCTGACACATCAGATTTAAATCACTCAAACCCTGCTTTCTTTAGACAAGGGGATTTATTGTAATGGTCTAGTGGAGTTGCTGAAACACTCAATAAACATAAGTCCTACCTCTCAACTGTCCAGATTTTTGCAGAATGCCCAGATTTGTGCCTCATATTTTGGTTTGTTCCTCATAAAATGTGTGCTTTTCTGGCAAATGACTGGGATTATCCGAGGACTGAAGTCACCAAAATAATGACATACATTTGAGTTTCAGAATTCAGATCCTTCAGAAAATGTATGTTAACACAAACCCTGTTGCTTCAGCAACAATCTAACTTTATAAGAAGAGTATTTAAAATCTGTTCCTATTTGTGGACCTTTGTCCCTTCATTTTGTCATGCTTTGTTCAGATTTCTTGCACTAAGAGGTTGAGAGGTATGACATCAGTACACATGTAATGTGGCTACGCATGCAAGACTATTTAGTTATGGACATACTGCAGGTACACCTTGAAATAGTTTGCTATTACATTTATGTCTCTCACTTAAAATAACATCTCACCTTCTGTGCCTCCTAGCAGGACTATAGTACAGGAAATTAACCATTCATTCTATGCAGCTCTTGTTCAAAAGACACTTGTGCAAAGCACAAATTACATGATTAATTAACTACCTGGATGATCAGTAATATTTTGATTCCCATTTATGCAAGAACACATTTTATTATATGGTTATTTTTGTGATATGATACACATGTAAAAGAATGGTCAGTATGTAGGCAGGGATTACAAAGGCTATTATCACTAAAACTCAGAAGCTGTTGGAATGTACTTGTCAGACTCCTCCATTTCAGAAACTTCTAAAACGCAAATCATATGACTCACAACTCTTAGTAATTAAGGTTGTATTTCACCAGTAGTAATGTCTTTGGCTAACAAAATGTGCTGTGAGCTTTCTTGAGTCAGCCTTTGCAATCACATTACAAACAATTTTTGCAGAAACAGATTCACTGTGAAAGAAAATAGCAATCTCAAGCTTTCAAGAATGAGAAGACTAATATTAATCCTAAAGCTTTTAAAATGTTAAAGTTTTAATGACCATTTGTTTTGCATCTTCATTTGCTTCAGTCCTTACCATACAGAACAGTAAATGCTGTGATAAGGGCATACCTTTTAAAAATATAAATGACTTACTTTTATTAATATGCATATTACAACCCTACTTTTAACCTAAGGCAGTCATTCTCACATTATAACTCTGCATTAACTCTGCCTCCATGAAGCATCAGCTGCATTATTTCCCTGACCACAACTAGCAGCACTTACTTACTTACTTACATTACATTAGCCCAAGAAGACAGCTCTGTAATGTAAATGCTATTACTTGTGGTCAGGGAAACAACATGACAGTAGCCTTAATTCTTGAGGACAGTACAAGTCATATTATACCAAAATTATATCAAATAAAAACAAAGTTATATAAATGAAAACCACTTGGCAACAGATTCAAAAGGAAAATTTATTCAAACCTTAGGGCCTCGGCCAACACAGCCTTCAAGAGGTGTAATACATAGAAAAAACATTCTCTTAAATACATAGCCCAATAAAACAATAAAACAGTTAATAAAACAATCAAGACTCAATTAAATTAAATATCTCCAGTTAATTTCACCATTAAGTCCATTAGGTACTTAAGTATTATACTTTAAAATAAAGATAGATTCTTTATAAAGTAATCTATCTTTTAACATAGCAGCATCACCAACTTAATAAAAATTTTCTCTAAAATGTTTGCTTGCAATAAATTATGATCACCATTATGACATTCCCTAAAGTGAACAGCCACAGAACTTTATATATATATATATATATTTTTATATCTCTAATATGTTCTTGTAGTCTAGTTCTGAACATTCTTTTACTTTGACCTATATATATTAAATTACATGGACAATGAAGAGCATAAATAATGCCTTCAGTAGTACAAGAGAAAGACCCCATCAGGTCAAATGTTTTTATTATTAATTCTATTGAAACCTGTTACCACAAAATCACTGTACCTTTACATCTCAAATCAGTAGACACATTTTCTTCAGGCAAGATAAAATAAGATTTAACCAACCTATCACTCAAACTTAGTCCTTTTTTATAAGAAATAATGAGGTTATTACCCAATATTTTACTTAATTTGTCATCTATAGTTAGAAATTTCCAAAAATACTTAACTTGTTCAGATATTTCACCACTTAAGATATTAAAAGTCATTACATAATGCATTTTATTGGAAACTTCAATTTTTGTATTATTAGTCTTACTAATATTAATACATTCAGATGTACATTTTCACTCCAAAATTTTATCTAAGGCATTATACATGGTAGTTATATCATAACCTCTATTAATAAACATCATAGAGGTATGAAAAATGTATTTACCCAAGTCTACACTATTACAAATCCTATGTAAATGTAAACGTTCACCATAAGGTAGAGAGTACAATAGATAGGGAGGCAGCTAGTGCCATATAAAAATTGTCCCCCATCATGAAATTTTCTATATACTGAAGTACATATAGATCCAGTATCTAAACCTACAAGATGAACATCAAGAAAATTAATTTACTTTCCAAATGGTAATCCATCAAATGTTAAATTATAAATATTATCATGTAAATCACTAACAACATTCTGTAATTCATTAATGCCATCCTGAAATATAAAGACTAAATTGTCTATATATCTATATTACCACAAAACATGTTTCTTAAAAATCATGTTTGTAAATATAATCTCTCTCAAACATGGCCATAAACAGATTCACATATGAGGGGGCAAAAGGTGCCCCATAGCTGTTTCTTGTAACTGATGATAAATTTGGTTATTAAAGGAAAATAATTATTCTTCAAACAAAATTCTAATAATTCTACAATGTAGTTGGATAAAGGACTATCACTCAAAAAGGTATATAATGCCTTAATACCATCAACATGTCTGATATTTGTACATAAGCTGGTCACATCCAGTGTCACCCAGTACATATTGTAATTCCAAGAAGCTGTCTCAATTTTATTAAAAAAGTCAAATGTATCTTTTATATAAGATTCTAACTTACATACAAATGTAAACAGGAAATTATGTAAAACAGTTCCTATATTATGTAAAAAATAATTGGTCACAGCTACTATGGGTCTTCCTGGAGGGTTGTGAAGATCTTTATGCAATTTTGGCAAACAATAAAATGTTGCCATAGCACAACCCTCAATATTAAGCTTTCTATTCAAATCTGCTTTTGTAAAATAGCCCAATCTAACACCTTTAGCCAGCAATAAAGGAAATTATTTCTTGGCTTCCTCATAGACATTAACACTAACAGTATTATGGATGGTAGTATTATTTAAATGTTGGTAACACATCTGCATATACTGTCTGTAGTGTAAAACCACAATGTTGTTACCTTTGTCGGCCGGTTTTATTATCAAATCTTTTCTAGCTTAATTTTCCTTTAAACCCCTCCACTCTTGTTTAGTTAAATTATAAACAATTTGTATCTGATTATCATTAAATTTCTGGTACTTCTGCTCTATAGAAAAATGTAACATAGCAGAAAAATGTTGTTCTCTAGTATACATAGGAATAAAACTGCTTCTGTACGAAATACCAGATATATCCAATAAGCAGTAAGCATTTCTGTTCTCAAAATCTTCAGAAATATCAACATAATTTATTTCAGACTCACAAGAATAAAAGGTATCATCTTCAACAAAATTAACAGCATTGTTATACTCAATAGAATTAAAATGACACTTTAAATGTAACTTCCGTGAAAAATGAAACAATTCCGGTTCTATTTCATGCCAACAAGGTAAATTTGTCGGAACAAATTTTAAACCAAGATTTAACACATTATATTATTTATCTGTTAAGGAATGTCCAGATAAATTAACTACCAAGGGCAACTCATTATTACAGGATTTATTATAGCCTAACAACTTAGGGAAAAAGCTGCCACATTATACCCCAGTCACTTGAGAAAATTACAGATTATATCTCACTATATCCCCAGCCACTTGAGGGAACAGAAATAAAATTCCTTTCTTTCTGTCTTTCTTTCTTTATTTCTTGCTATTTGATTACTAGATGGGTAGACTGGTCAGTTAACCCCCTTTAGACATGACCTGGGCTTCAAGGATCACAAAAGGCAAGAGTTTCCATTCAAAAACAGTTATACACTGAAGGATGATTGTAACAGCTATACAATTTAGACAATAAAGGTTGTTTGAAACAGTTACACAATGTGTTCTTTTGGGCAGCAAAAGATAATATTTTATATACCAAGTAGTCTAAACAGTTATATGATAAACATGGTTTGAAACATTTATACAATGAAAAGAACCAAGCATTTACATGTCTGTACTATATACAGTAACATTAGGGTAGCTAGATATGGCAGGTTAATTGTTATTTTAATGGATGAACTTGAAATAACATCAAAAACCTGCATCTTTATAAAGCAAAAGCTCTGCTTTTTCCTTCAAAATTACTGTTTGATACATGCCCTGATAAAATTGCAGATATGATGGTTATTATGACACTTTGAAGTATCAACACACAGTCCCTGTAGATCTGAGCATGTGTATATACCTTTAAGAAGCATTTCCCGATGTAGGCACGTGGATATTAATAGTGAGCATGTGCAGGCAGCAGTGCCATTTTGCGAGAACAGCCAGAGTGTTAACATGTATGAGTGTGGTAGTCAGTCTGCCTATAAGTTTATTTAAGTTTAAGTTACAAAGCCTCATTTCTGATGTGTTTATGTGTAATAAAGCTGTTTGAACTGAACCTATGAATGTTCATCAGTTTTATCCTGACCAGACGTGTGACATGGTGTCAAAACCAGGATTGAGAGAGCAACTTCTTCAAGCCATGAGGTACAGAGTTGAAGGTGAAGGCAAACTGAGCTGGTTGAGTGAAACAGAGCTCAGGCAAAAAATAAGGGCCAGAAATGAACTTAAGTAATAAGAAAACTGGACAAATTATTTATTTTGCAAAGAAAATGAAATGGAGCATTTGTAAGGGACAAAACACATTATTAATCAAACGAGTAGCACAAAATGTATGATTAATCAAACGAAAGGCACAAAATGCATTATTAGCTAAATTAAATGTTCAAAACTATTATATTTGATAAAACTAGCAGAGATATTCATATGGGGCTCAGAATTACCTCTGGTTTGCATAATGAGCATGTTTAAAGTAAAATGGGCACAAGAAAAGTATAATGAGCATAATAAGAGATTAAATGGGCATAACGAGTAGATGAAAGGGTAAAATAAGATTAAAGAGCAAGATGACCACATGTTTTTCAGTAAAAGCCCATGTTCTGGGCACAAATTACTATTTTGCATTGACCAAAGCCATTCAAAGTGTAACTAGAGTTGTTCAAAGTATCTCTGAGTATGCAAAGTGTTTGTAGAGAGTGTGCTTTATTACAGTACAATTATTTCAAAGAGTTTGCTGTGTGCAAAGTACAGTTATATAACAAAGTGCAGACAAAGTACAGCCATTTCAAAAAGTTTCTCGTGCTGTGTACATTTATTCACAGAGTTCCGCCATTTCAGAGTGTTTCTTACATTGTGCAGTTATTTTGCAAAGTACAGCCATTTTGAAAGGTTTTGGACTGTGTACAGTTTGTTTGCAGAGTGCATTTGTCTTGAAGTGTTTCTTACTCTGAGCTTTTTCCACTGTGTACAGTTTATTCGCAAAGTACAGTCATTTCAAAGTATTTCTTAAACTGATAAGGAATGGCTTCACAAAGTACAGTGATTTCAGAGTGTTCTTGTGCTATGGAGATTTATTTGGTAAAGTGCAGTTATTTCAAAGAGTTTGTTGTGCTATTGGGTAAAATTACAAGTACTGGCATATGTATTTGTGTGTGTGTTCACACATAACTTCAAACACCTTCACTACTGTGCATTGCTATGGCAGAGGCATTTTGTAGACCCAAATAAAGTGCGGGCTAGTGTTTGATCATACTATAGCAGAGAACTGGAGCATAACTGAGCAAGAATATGATATTTTCATACAAGCAGCTTTTTCTGACAAAGATGCATGTACAAGGGCATTCATTATGCTTAACTTAGCTGGATCAGAAACTATTGAAAGAGAATGTTCATTTGTGTATGCACCAGACGTAGATGCAGGAGAGAGGGAACACCACCATATTGTGGCACCTGCTGAATGAAGGGAGGACCCCGAGTGCTTAAAACACAATTCTAGAGAAATGTGCTATCCCCAGACAAATGTTACATTAGAGAGGCACTTATTTTATAAAAGAGACCAAAAGCCAGGTAAAACTTTTGCAGCTTATATCACTGGCTTGAGAAATAAAGCCAAAATGTGTAGATTTGGTGATTTGAAAGATGAGTTAATAAAGGACAGTCTTGTGTGTATTCTTAATAGTGCTGCAGTGAGAAAGATTTTGCTTAGTGACAGTGATTTAATGTTAAGCAAATCCACGGAGATTTATCAGATCCATGAACTCACAGAAAGGGATACAAGTATGCTTGCAAGTGATGAGCATGGTTTCAGCAGCCTCTAGAGCAAACGCAGACAGCATGCAGCACGTGGCAAGCAGAAACAGGCCTGAGCATATGGCAGCTGCAGCCCCTGTGGGTCTACCTGGGAGACCTTGTAGCTTTCTAACAAGTTCCAAGACTAGCTCAGTAAAGAGAGCATGCTCAGTACAGTACAAGAGTGAGTTAGCAAAACCCAAGTCAAGTCTTATTGTTAACTGTCATAATTGTGGTGCCAGTCATGAATCTAAAAGAGAGAAATGCCTAGCATTTGGTCAGCAATTATACAAGTGTAAAAAATGGAAATATTTTCAAATGTTTTGTAAATTAAGCATCCCTCATTCAGTTAAGAAAGGTTAGTCAAAAAAGCAAGTTGATCATATAGAAAGCTGCAACCCTACATTCTATGTAGATGGTGTATCAGTGGTCAGTGAAAAGGTTAATGCAGTAGATTTGCTGGCAAAGAATGAAGTATTTTGTACTGTCCTGATCAATGGTAAGCCCACAGAGCTCAAAGTAGACACTTGTTCAAAGTGTAATGTAATGTTGGCAGAAATATTTTCTAAAGTGCGGGCTAGTGTGCAACTTAATTTGGCCAATTGTGCGAAGCTTGTTGCTTATGCAAGTGAAGAGATTCAAACCGAAGGCTCAGTAGTGCTTTCATGCTATTCAGCTGGGAACAGTTGCAGCTTGCAATTTTATGTAGTCTGAAGACCTGTGCACTCATTATTAGGTCTCAGAGACAGTTTGAGAATGAAACTGCTTTCTTTTACCAAAGAAGTTCATCATGTAAGCAGATGTCCCAGTTCCAGCTTCAGTGATGCTGTTTTCACAGAGTATGCTGATGTCTTCAATGACAAGCTAGGCAAACTTCCAGTTGTGTACTCCTTGAAAGTAGACCCAGAGGTCAGTCCAGTAGTCAGACCAGCAAGAAGAGTTCCAATAGCTATGCAGGATAAAGTCAAGGTCCAGTTAGACAAAATGGTGCAGCAAGGTGTGATTTGTCCAGTCACAGAACCAAATGAGTGGGTATCTTCCATGGTAGCTGCTCATAAGAAAAATTCAGATGAAATCAGAATATGCATTGACCCAAGAGGCTTGAACAAGGCATTAAAAAGACCTCATCATCCTATGTGTACAGTCGAGGAAATTTCAACCCTCATGCCAAATGCCACTGTTTTTTTCTGTCTTGGATGCAAAGAGTTCATTTTGGCAAGTAATGCTTGATCGTAAATCTTCACTACTAACTACATTCAGTACGCCATTTGGTAGATACAAATTCATTCCTCAGTATTCCTTTTGGAATAAATTCTGCCAGTGAAGTCTTTCAGCATGCAATGGAGCAATTTTTTTCAGGCTACCTGTGTGCAATAATAGTTGATGATTTACTGGTTGGAGGTAATGGTGAAGCAGAGCATGACAGAACCTCAGGAAAGTTCTGGAAAGAGTGCATGAAGTGAATTAAAAGCTCAATCCTCTGAAATGCAAATTCAAACTACCAGAAGTTACTTATGTAGGTCATTTATTTACCAGTACAGGCTTATGACCAGATCCTGGCAAGCAAGCAGCCATTCGTGAGATGCCAGCTCCAGACAATGTCCAAGCTCTACAGCATTTTCTTGTTATGATTAACTATTTGGGCAAATTTATCC
This sequence comes from Protopterus annectens, assembly GCF_019279795.1. Taxonomy (NCBI): domain Eukaryota; kingdom Metazoa; phylum Chordata; order Ceratodontiformes; family Protopteridae; genus Protopterus; species Protopterus annectens. Next base: position 999,352,968 of record NC_056732.1, on the reverse strand, counting down.
CTGACTTTAGTGAGTTATCAGCACCTTTAATAAAGCTAACCTGTAAAAATGTTGAATTGTCATGGTTAGAATAACACCAGAGAGCATTTGATAACCTCAAACAGCAAATTGCCAACCCGTCTACATTAGCAAACTATGATGTCCACAAAACAGTAGTTCTTTCCTGTGATGCTTCAAATTTCGGGCTTGGTGCAGTTATTCTTCACGAGGGCAAAACTGTTGCCTATGCATCTAGAACTCATACCCAAATTAAGATGCAGTATGCTCAAACTGAGAAAGAACGTTTGGAAATTGTGTTCGCATGTTCAGAATTCCATGATTATATTTATGGCCGAGCTATCCAGACAGCAATTGACGATCAACCTCTAGTCAATATTTTAAAGAAGCCTATGCATTCAGCTCTGGCAAGACTACAAAGAATGATGCTCAAACTGCAAAAGTATAATTTCAAAATGATCTATACAAAAGGTAAACGTCTTTATTTGGCTGATACCTTATCCAGATCTCCCATTAATACTATGGAACAGCTTGATGCAGAGAATTTTGACTTGGACGTCATGGAAGTGCATAATTTTTCTACCAAGAGATTTGATAAGCTGAGAGATCATACAAAGACTGATCCAATTTTGTAAAAGTAATCCTGTATACTGCCAGAAGTGCAACCTTACTTTCCATACAGAGATGGGATGCTGATGGAAGATGGTATAATTTTCAAAAGTCCAAGAGTTATTGTTCCTACTTCCTTACAGCATGAATATATTCAGGTTTTGCATTGTGGCCACCCAGGTTCTGATTCTACCAAAAGAAGGGCAAGAGGACTAGTATTCTGGCCTTCTCTATTGAAAGACATTGATAAAAGGCTTTCTTCTTGTTCAGTGTGCAACAGTACTAAGCCGCATTTGCAAAGAGTCATTTCAGCTAAGCCAAATTCCTGAACTACCTTGGTCAACAGTAGCACCTGACATATTTGAGTGGAACAATCAGCATTACTTAGTGTTGGTAGACTCCTATTCAAACTGCTTTGAGATCGATTTGCTACCTAACCTAAAGTCCAGTGCTGTTATTATTAAGATGAAATGTCATTTCAAAGTCCATGGTAGTCCACACAAAGTTATTTCTGACAATAGTTAATGGTTCTCAGTTTACCAGTCAATTGTTTCAGAGATTGGCAAAACAGTGGGACTTTATACATGTTACTAGCGATCCTGAATACTCACAGTCAAATGGCCCTGCTGAAAATGCAGTACAGAGTACAAAGCAATTACTAGAGAGGTCTAAGCATGACAATACTGATATCTTTTTGAATTTAATTACTCTCAGGAATATACCCAGTGACAATCTACTTGGCTCACCTGCTCAGAGACTTCAATCTAGGCAAACCAGAACTTGCCTATTAGTTCTAGTTTGTTGGTCCCTAATGCTAAAAACAACAGAGCAATCAAAGCCCAATTTTTAAAAAAATGTTCTTCTCAGAAGTCCAGTTATGATAAAACAAGCAGATTTCTTCATCCTTTAAAAGAAGGAGAGACAGTGAGGATGCAAACCCCGAAAGGCTTTGATCGAATTTTCAAGTGAGAGGTATATGTGCCAAGCTGGGATCCTACTTAGTGGAATCTGAGTGTATAGAATACAGGACAAAATGCAGACATCTTATTCCTATATCAGAAACAATACTGCAGATTGTACTTGTGATACAGACTCTAGATCTCAGAACAACCTTGACAATGTTCGTATTGAAAAACATGTCTCAGTATCCATTCCTGTTCCTGATGATGTCCCAGTTGTCCTCAAAGTTGAACATTCCTTGAAAACAGTTCCCGTTGCTAGATCCAATTCTGACTTTTATGTTACATGATCAGGTCATATTTCTAGACCTAGTGTAAAATACACAGCAACCTGGACATGATTGTTTTATGTGTCTAATTTTGTATGCTTGCATGTCAAAGAATTGGTTCTGCATAATTGCACGCCAAAAGATCATTTCTGTAAATTGCATGTCATTGAATACTATCATTTAGTATATGGACTATTCCTCAAAGAGGGAGGATATAGATCAGAGTGTGTGTATGTACCTTTAAGAAGCATTTCCAGATGTAAGCATGTGCATAGAAATAGTGAGCACGTGTAGGCAGCAGTGCCATTTTGAGAGAACAGCCAGAGTGTTAACATGTATGAGTGTGGTAGTCAGTCTGTTTATAAGTTTATTTAAGTTTAATTACAGAGCCTAATTTCTGATGTGTTTGTGTGCAATAAAACTGCTTGAACTGAACCCACAAATGTTCATCTGTTTTATCCTGACCAGACACGCGAAAGTCCCCTTGGAGAAAACAGCAATTATTTGCATCCTAAAGTAACATCAATCACATTACAATCTAGTCATCACCTTCCTCATGGTAAGAATAGTCAAATTACAGGTGTGTATTCATTTTTGACTATTCTTACTCTGATTCTGTCTCTTTACATTTCTATGCACTTTGTCTGGCTAGAAAATGAACTAAAACAAATGTAAAAGATAAAGACCTGAGGCTCTGTCCTGCATTATATGTTATAGTACATCCAAGATTAGCTAAACTGAGTCCACAATAATGGCAGTAACAGCAGCAGTAAAGCATACAGAACAGTGTCACACCTGGCACCTTACTTCTTATGTGCTTCACAAAGAATTATGATTTGACAATATTCTACATTTGTGTTACAAACAGAGTGAAATATGCAGTTCTAGTATGCTATTACCATTCAGTGAGTCACTGCAATAGATCAACTGTCACTTAGCCAACACAGAGACATGCATTCTACCCCAGCTAGGGTGCTCAGCTCCCCTTACATTTATTTGTTTTAATTTGTTTACTAGATAGCTGGTCTCTCTATCTGACCCTTTTTAGTCAAGACCTGGGCTCAATGTATTGGGGAGGCACATGAATGCACTAAACATATAGACACAAGTACATGTTATTCAGACACAAAGAAAACATCTGCTAGAATGACTGACATCATCACAATTGCAATACATATAAACAGTGCATTTGATTGAACAATTGAGAAAATTATAGAAATAAAGTTGTACAAAACATAATATGAAATGAAATGGTATTAATGCAAAACAGAAAAATTGGTTTGTCTAATACAAATATGTACAAAACAATAGAAAATATATTTACATATGTACAACTGAGAGCAATAACCTTGTAACCAGGGCAGGGTAAAGGAAACAACTACCCCTGGTACAAGTTGTTAGGTGCTGGTTGTGTGGAACAGTACCAGCACTAATTTATGAACTGCCAGGATATTGTGGCTACATAAATTAATGCCAATACTGCATTTGTAATTGTGGCTGAATTGTTTCTGAAGGACTCAGCATGTGAATGTGTTGTATTAATTGCAGCAAGCTTCCTGTTATAGTTGCAGTAAACACCTTACTATAGTTACAGGAGTGTATGAAGATCTTTTTTTCACTTTGATTATGACCTTTTTTTTTCCTCCTCAGCATTTGAGTTGAATGCGGAACCAGTTTGGGGAACTATAACATAAATTTGACTTTAAGTTGTAGAAATGGTTTATGCTGTCTGATTAATGTATTAGTTACATATCCAGTGTATTTGAAAAAACTGCAGGAGTGAGAATTTAGCAGGTGTTACTTCAGTTTATTTTGAAGCCTTTTAGAGTATTTTTTTTTTGATGTCAGGAGATAGCTGATTTCATGTTGACAGGGCTAATAAGATAGCTGCCTTTTTACTGATTGCCTTAAATGGTGGTCTTATTAACAAAACAGTATCAGATTGGAGTCTAACCATCATGACAGTAATTTGTTGATTGCTTGTGCAAACTAACAGTAAAACTATTCAGTATTGGTTGTAACTTGTACATTGTTATTGCCCAGATGAAGTAGGTCAGGTGATGGACAGTCGAGAGTTGAAAGGTAGTTAACTTGTTCCAAACTTGACAGATCAGATCTTTTAAGTAACAGCTCGTTACAATACAATACAACTACAAAGTGAAACATCACATGCCTTCCTGGAGCCATACGTCAAGCAGCCACCCGAATCACATCATACAATCTGCCACTGTCTCCATGACTGCTACTTCTGCTAAACTACTAGACTTATGGTTCCCCAATTTATTTTACCTGCTCCCTCAACCTTCTACAAGGGTACCACACTTGCCATCTTCTAGTCCTCATGGGCTTCTGCACTAAACATTGATCTGTTGAAAATCTCTTTTAGGGAATCTGCCAGCAAGCTGACCAGAGTTCTAAAAATGTTACCAGGCAACCCATCTGGTCTTCGTGCTTCAGCTTCCATAAGGGTAACTAGTTCCCTTTCCACCTTCACTGTCTTTATGTGTCTGTCTAATACTCCTTCCTCACAACATAGCATCCTCTTGTTTGCCTTCCTGAAGACTGAAATAAAATATTCATCCTCTACTTTCCCACTCATCCATGATCACCTGCCATATTTGCAAAACATGGACAAGGCTATCCTTCTTATTCCCCTTTCTTTTATATACTTTAAAAAAAAATCACTGCTCTGTCTGCTCTGTTTGGCCAACAACTAATTTTTGTCTTTCAGCTTTGTTGCCCTCATAACTTTTATTGCCATCATACTAGACTGCTATTATTATATATATTGCATATCTATCTCTGTCTCTCTCTAGAGAGTGAGAGAGAGAGAGTGAGACACACACACACATACACACACACACACACACACACACACACACACACACACACACACACAAACACACAGATTCTTTTTTACCTTAATCACCAGCATTAGCTGTTCATTTGGCCATTTGGCTCTCTTCTCTTTTTGTCAATTTGTCTCTTCCTCAGACCCTTATCATAGACCTCAGCACTACATTTGAAAACTTAATTACTCCCTCACTCTCCTCCTAGTCTCCTAACTCCTTTGTGACCTTGTCTCTCCTTGCAGCATAATCCATTCCCATAAAATCCCACACAATCATTGATGACTAATCTAGTTGGGGCCTGTTGTTTTAATTCATCCTACTGACAGTTTGATGTTCTTAACCCTGTTTGAGATTCTTGACTTTATTGGACTTTTGCACTCCCAACTACACTTGTTGAAGTTGTCTTATCCTTGCAATTCTGCTGTGAGCTTTCTGAGTTTACGGTGGTCATGGACAGTGTCTGTTAAATCTGCTATGTGGGAGGTTGAAATCTTTAACTATGTGATGGAATTTCATTACTTTTACTATGGGCTCATAGTTCTGTTAATTGTATAAGGGGCCTCCTGAAACTATAATGCTGGTCTATTTGTCCAGTTAAGCCATATACTTCAGATATCACTAATATGAAACTATACATGAGTAGCTTTCCCTTTCAGAAACATCCACATGTTCATTTACCCTAATTCCTTGGATAGTAGCTGTCCAATGAATACAAACTGCAGGTCTGAAGCTACCTTTTTAGGCCATGGGTCATGTCTGGGGTTTGTCATTTTCTTGTGTGGCTACAGTCATGGACAATGTAGTTGAAATTTGGCTGAACAGGGTTCCATCTCTTTAAGTGTATTTGCATTCTTACAGCTGTAAGTACTTAGAGACCTAGGAAATGGAAGTCTCTTAAAAGCTTCCCTTTTCATAGTTAATGGCAAGTGTTTGTGATCTGGGTCTCAAAATAAATGTCTTTCATATGACTATTACCTGTCCTCATGGTACTTACTCTAACAACTACATCTAAGGCTCATTATCATAAAGTGTAGCTGTAGGCATAACTGTTTATAGGGAATATAGAGGAAAGTAAATATTTAGAGGGCATGTGAAAAAGGAATGTGCATGCTAGGCTTCATGTTAAAACAACATGGAGATCAGTAGCTGCTTATGTCAGCATGGCCCTCTCTAAAGAATGCTTATACCATGCAAAATATCCAGGTAGCATTTATATAGCTGGGGGGCACATTAGTGCAGCTATAGCACTGTTGCCTCACAATAAAAGATTCTTCAGTTTGATTCTTGGCTGGGGGTGCCTTCTGTGCAGAGTCTGCATGTTCTCTCTGTGTTGGTGTGGGCCTTCTCTGGGTGCTCTAATTTCCTCCCACATTCCAAAGACATGTGGTAGGTGGATAGTACACTCCAAATGGGGCATAGGTGTAAGTGCACTTGTGTAGTACAGAAGAATGACTGCAGTAGGGCTAGCCATCTGGTGGTACAAACATTGACTCTACATGATGGACACTGCTGCGGTGACACCCCATCCCATGCACAAAATAGGAAAAGGGGATCAATGTCTATTACAGAGTCTTCACAGACCTAGGGAAATAACTATACCGGGCATACTAATGTACTATAAATTTATTATTAATACCCTGAACTTTCTCATTTGCCCTTATGTTATATAATCCAAATGCTATTTATGGGTCTGTTGGGGTATACTAGCTTTTACATGTAAGTGTAAAGAAATCATTTATAGAATTTTACAATGGTAGTAGTTTGCATTTGCTGTGCTCATTAAATACAATGAAATGCAATTAAACGTCTTTGAAACTGAGTTATTAAAGTGTGTGTGTGTGTGTGTCTGCTCATCAAGGCATCATACCAAGGATCAGTTTCTCAGCTTTCTGCCCACTGTCAAAATTTCCAGCTCCACCAACAACCCTGAACTGGATTAAAGTTGTAAACCACAGAATGAATGAATGAATGAATAACTAAAAGAATGAATGAATGAATGAATGAATGAATGAATGAATGAATGAATCAATGAATTCTTGAAATAGGAAGTAGTTAAGGTTTATTGTTTATTTGCACATTTGTATATTTGTTTTTAAATGTTTCTTTCTGTATTTTGCATAATCAGATTGAATTCAGTGGCTCTTTTTTAGCTACAACTTATTACAAGTACAAGGTATAGTCAAATTATAACATAGCTATACAAAATACAAAAAAAAGAACACTACCAGAATGTCTGTAATACAGAAACAAATAAGTTCTTCTATGTGATATAATCACAGGTCAGTGACTCAGTCATATCCCCTGGACTTGGACTTAGATAAAATATATAGCAAGTTTCCAAGAAATCTGCTTTGGGCAGTCCTGTGATGGATCAAAGTCCCAGAATCATTTGTAGAATTAGTGCGGGCTATGTATAAAGACCCAATGACACAAGTACAAACAGTATTCAAACTCACAGAGGGTTTCTCAATGGAAATGGGTGTGCATCAGTTTTCAGCTTTGAGCTAACTGCTGTTCACACTGGAGGTGGAATACATAAGTAAAAAAGTCAGAGGATATAGACTGACAAAGCAGCTGTATGCAGATGATGTGACACCAAGAAGAATCTGAACAGGAATTTCAGTAAATGACAGGGCACATGGAATAAAAAAAGAGTGCAGACAAAACAGTTTTCTTGACAGCAAATGGGAGAAATCAAAAGAAGCTGAAAATTGAGATAGAAGTGAAACAGTGGAGCAGGTTAATAGCTTCAAGTATCTGGGAGGGGTGGCCAAAAAGAAGAGAAGTGTGAATGAGGAGATCAAAGCTAAAATTATAGATGCTACTGCCAATTGGCACACAGTATCAGGAGTAGTGTGTAACATAAGAATGCCAAAGAAGATGAAAAGTAAGGTGTACGAACCAGTGGTGAACTAATGCTTCTGTATGACACAGAAACCTGGACAGTGAATGCACAGCAGTTGAGGAAGCTTGAGGTGATGGAGGAGATTAAGTTCCCAAGACACATGGTAGGATGATCACTACGGGACAGATGAAGAAATGAAGACATAAGAGCAGAAGCCAAAGTAACCAAAATTACAGAGAAGATCACGGAGAACACACTATGGTGGTTTGGTCACATGCAGGAAAGCAGAAAACTGTTTGGTGAAGAAGATTTGGAAGGGAGAGACAGAAAGAATGGAATGGGAGATGAAGATGTCCAGCCAAAAGATGGATGGCTTGCATGACAAAAGACCTGTGAAAGTCAGCTATGATTGCTGAAAAGGGAAAGAGAGTGGTACTGAATCAAGATACGTGGCAACAGGTGACTGAACATTCTAACCCCATGTAGAAAAACAGGTGGCCATGATAATGATGATTCAGTGGCTCAGTGTAGCAAAGGCCTCAGTCTACAAATTATTTACAAGAAATATAGATTAATAATGGGTATATAAAATAACTACCTAAGCATTTGCTCTTAACTGAAACGAGGTGATAAGGGTCAGACTTGATTTATAGGACTGGATGTTGGTTTACTCCTAATAGAGAATAGTACTGGATTAAAGGAATTGAGGCTGTCCTAAAACAAGAACGTCTTGGTACAAAATTCTAATGAATATTAAAGGAGCAAAAAGGTGAAATGTCAGAAGTGGAACTTCTGGGGGTGTGCATGATTTAATTAGTGTTTACCAAGGAAACAAATATTTGGCAATGTTTCAGATGGTGAAATATTTTGTAAATTATAGAGAAGGATTCTATATTTGTCTATGGTTTAGTGGCAGTGTTAACTTTATGAGGCTTTATAAACTAGTGCTTATGTCCAAGGGCTTGAGTTGTAAATCTGCAGATTTTGTGTAATGCTGCTTGAAGACTGCTGCAGTTATATAAAAAAAGAGATGTAGAGCTATGGAATGTTACAAAACATATAGAAAAACAGGTAACCACTTTGGCAAGAGCATTTGCAAGATGTCAAGATTTTGGTTGTTTTGTACTTCGGTAGTCCATATTTACACAACCCAAGCCACAAAGTTAGAATCAGTTTTTGACATATGACTAGATAACACTTCTTGGGGTAGGGAGGCTAACGCACTACAGCCAAGTACAGTAGTTATAATAATGGGACTGCAAGATAATGAATAGAATAGCTAGCAGTGTAGAAAAACAGATATCAACTAATGAAGAAAATAAGATACATGTATGAATACAATAATAATAATAATAAGTTGTGTAGATAATGCAAGATTATGAACCTGGCTCAGATTTTATAATTCATGTCACTTAGGCTTAGCATATATTGCGGTGTCCTAACAACTGAGCTAATAGATATTAGATTCTAAGCGACTATCTGCAATTTACATTCAGCTAATATATATATATATATATATATATATATATATATATATATATATAGACACATACACACACACACACACACACCGAGCTCACGTGTACACAGACAAATTTTGAAACGTTTTGCTGAAAACGTTCAAATGACATATATATATATATATATATATACACACACACACACACACACACACACACACACACACACACACACACAGAATTTAAATTTAATTCTTAAAATTACAGGTGTGGAAGTGTCTATATTTGAGAGGATAGGGTTATTGGCGTTTTACCATCCTGGTTTACTAAAGCAAGGATGAACTTATTAATGTTTTACTCGTCCTGGTTTAGTGAAACAATCGCATATATTTTCTTCTGAGGTGTGCCTTTTTTCTAGAAATTTCCAGAATTGTTAATGAATATTGCTAGCATTTCTAATACCCACATGACGAGAATTCCTGACATTTTTTTATTTACCTTGGAAAACTGTGGCACCCCAGGACGAAGAGGCATGCAGAAACCAAATGCGTTGTGCATTTGTTGTAGTTTGAAGCTGACGGCAAGTACGCAGCAGTATCTTATTTGAGCTGAACAGTTGAAATACCAAGTCAAAACATGCACAGCTGTGCCTAATTAAAATGAATACCTGGGCAAAGCTATTAGATGCGCGGGTTGCACTGCCCACGCCACTGAATAAGGAAAGGCATAAACTCAGTTCACTAAAGGGAGTGAAACAAACTACTGAGCACCACTCAGACTCTGCGGTCCAGTGTTGCACTAAACATTACAGGTGCCGCCAAAAACGGGACTTGGAGGATGACTGCAAATGCTTATATGATCACTTAGGTGAGGTGCATTCACTACATCTTGTAAATACATCAACGCCCCAGTGTACACATCGTCCCATCACCTGCAATTCCCAAGTCCTCGCCATCAGTTTCTGGAGACACATTATAAACCCTCCTTCAAAGTGTCCTGGGCCTGATTTCCGACTGTCCACGTTTTTATCGTCGGTGCCTCCAGACCCAAGTACTGTAATACAAGAGTGCTACTTCCTAAGGCTGGCTCCGCCAGGCAGAGAAACAAAGGAGAGGAAAACCAATGGGTTGTAAACATTGTGGGACTAAGGGGCTCAAAGATTCAGTCATAAAACCTAATGACATTCAAGAGAATAAGAAAAGCGAACTAGTTTATTTAAATGAGCTCAATTTCGTAATTTTGTTCATGTATTCTTCTATTCTTTTTTGGCATAAAATTTACGTAATTGGTTTAGCCTTTCGATATGATTTTAGAAGCGAGAATATTTGTGGTAGGTAGAAGCGCTGGGTCTGTCAACGATCCAGATTTGCCATCCTACAGGAAAAGGAAAAATGCACACTAACAGTACCGGTCTTAATCCACACGTTTAAGTGTGCTCATCTGCTCACTACCAGTTTTGTCTTTGCCCCGATTGTTTTAAGGTGTGTCCACGGCTGTTGACACGTTGAGACCAATGCTTTAATTTTGAATAATTTAGGGCTGAACTACCCCCTTTCACGTTGCTTATTGTTTATTTATTCATATCTGAAAGCTAAACATAGTGTGATCATTTTTTTACCAGATACACGAAAGCACACAGAGTGCCGCCCATGTAGATGGCACAGGTGTAGCCAGGCATTCTCTTTGTACTCGAAAAAGTACATTTTTTTCTGAGCATCATATTAACATGGCTTTTTAGGTCATATTATGTATGCAGCTGTTTAAATGAATTCCTTTAACAACATGTACAACATTGCTAATCTAAAGACATTATTTTTAACAGTTTTAGGGGGGACAGCTGACAATGTTACTTAAATTTATTAAGTGCTGGGGGCAGCATTTTGAGAGATGTATCCATTTTTAAGTGATAGATATAAGAGCTCTTGAGTACAAAATGGAATTCGCTTGCTACACCACTGGTAGGTGGCATCTTAATATTTAATCCAAATGCCTCAATAAAATAGAGACCAGTTAGTACAGTTACATACTGCTTATTATACGGTTACCCCTCGACTCAAGGAATCCGGACAAAGCCAAAAATAATGGGGGGGGGGCAAAGGCCCCAGAGTAGGGACACGTTTTTAAACATTGTTATTATAAACTTACAATGTATTAGCATGAATTTTATGAAGGATAAGTAGCTTGAATCTCAAATGTTTGCCGTTATTTAGTGAGTTCAGTCTTCAATGATCTGACTGCAATTAAAAGCACATTTTATGAGGAGCAGCCCGAAAATATGAGGCAAAAATCCAGACAGTTGAGAGGTATGCTGGATATTCATCGGGTAATGAGTAGTTTTGTTAAGTCTCCTTTTCTATTATATTTCTTAATTGAAAAAAAAAAAAACGTTTTTTTTAAGTGTTCCCAACATTTAAGTAACATTTTCAGCAGTTCCCCCTGAAACTATAAAATATATTGTTTTAGATTAGCAATATTGCACCTGTTGTCGGAGGCATTCATTTTGGCAGATGTAGACATAATATGACCTGAAAAAAGCCATATTGATATAATGCTCAGAAAAAAAATGTACTCAGTAGAGTACAAAGAATATACCTGGTTACACCCTTGCCTCAAAGTAGAACGATGGACTGCGATCGGTAAACAAACAGTGCTGGCAGGTTGAGGTGGATCGGATTTTTTCTTGCTTTTCCCTTTTCCCCTACCGAGTGAACTACTCTGAGAAAAGACTGTTATGCACATTCAAATAAGCGCGGTTACCATTGGCTTGATGAGCGGCGCTGTCGCTAGGGAGCAGTCCCGACAACAGGAGGCAGCGGCGGCGTTGGCAGTGGAGTCTTTCCTGTAAGCAGAAGCTCTGCCGCCGTAGCAGTACCTAGTGAGTGCGTCGCGCTTCTGTAGCAACGCGTCTATCTTCATGTGGACTCACTGATACAGAAAAAACGGTGGCGGCGTGTTCGCCATACCATTGTAGCCTCGTTACCAGCTTGCATCAGTACTTGCACCACCTGCTTCTCCGGCTTGAATTAGACCAGCTCATTCTGCCACGCTGAGCCGAGTGCATCCCACAGGTTATACCTCAATGTTGTTGGTCAAGCAGTCTGCATTCATAGCTTGCACTGTCTGTCATTCAAAAGTGTGAAATAGTATTTCTTTTTTGATTGCACTGGAATATAGTTCCAATGGCTTCTCAGCAGCAAACCAGGATTCAAACATACTTGGAAAAGAATAGGATCGGTCCCCTTTTTGAAGTAAGTCCCATGGTCCTACCGATATTGTATTAATTAAGAGTACACCTTCAAGTTTTTTCTTTCTGTCTGTCTGCATATTTACCTGTCTCTTTACCTGTACAGCTGTCTGGCAATTGAACTGTGTTTACACCGCAAGTAGTAGTAAAGTAAAGATGTTAAATTACAGGAATGTGTTAAGAAAGTAATACCGTTTGTGATTTTGTTCAGTAGCGGAGCTGTAGGTGAAGGTTCTAAGTGGTAGGAGATTACATCAGGTAGCATACTTTTTTTTTCAAGAGTTGGGGGATTCTGTTGCACTTACTGCTTTTTTTCGTTTTAATGATTGTGCAGTTGCGGTTTTCAGTTAGATACTTGGAGTTGCTTGTTTGTGGCAAGATCAGTGGTGTTTTTATCTGGTTCTTTACACTAACTAAAGTTACAATACTAACTGCAACGACAGAAGAACTTATATGCCAAGTTGCCAACCTTTTATGATAAACGCATTAAAAAGACTGACACTATTTTTGCTTTGGATTCAACAGAATCACCTTTATTTATCGCGCCAATACGATGCAACGCCTTTAATAAAAAGTTTGCTTGTTTGGTTTGTTGTAAAGTTACCCCATGTTGTGTGTGTGTGTGTGTGTGTGTGTGTGTGTGTGTTGGACTGCAGATGCATAAGCATGCATTAATAATACACTGTGGATCGGAAGCAGCCTGATGTGCGCACAGGGCACAGCAGTTCTGCTGCTGCCATACAATACATCTGGGCTACTATGATTTATGCATGGCATAGTGATCTTTTTTGTATTGCTTTGCTTCTGTATTTACTTGCTTTCTTCATACAGTTATACCTGTTTAAGGGTACTCTTTATTGTATAAATTAAACATAGATATTGATTGATGACTAAATGGTGTATAGTTTGAACATATTCTGTCATAAAAAAATGCTCTGCTTTCTGAACCTCTATTCTATGGAGATGGGGAAGTGTGTCTATCACAAACAGTAAAAGGTTATCTTGGGGGAAAAGATGCATATCCCCAGTTACCTTACCTTAGTTGTTTACACAGTTATTGTCAAAACTTGCAGAAGTTGTCAAAGTAGAAGTATGGCATGCTTTGTTTGAATAAAATATGGTTTCTTTATAATGAGACACGGATACTTTGGGGGAAATTTAAAAATTACTTTTCTTGTTTCCAATACAGAATTGTCTCAGTGAGTTTTCTTTAATGATTTACCAACACAATTGATTTGTCTAATGGTGAAATTATATTATGTACAGATGCATTGATTCTCAGAATACAAAGTATTTTTTAAATAATGAAATTTCTAAGGGCACATTATTTGTCTCTATTTTTAATCCATTTCACAAAAAGGACTGATGGTTTATTCTGTATTACAGAAGACAGAGATATTCCAGAAGGTTCAAGTCAAATCTGGTATCCCACCTGTGACCCAGAGGGCGACAGGACTAACAAGAAACAGAATATAAAAGATTAGTCCAGATAAAATCACTTTAGCTAGCAGATCTAGGATACTCTGTCTTGAAACCTTCCCCGTGGGAGGAATAAAAACGCCTTGTTGAAGTTTCAAATAGTTTATTAAGTAGGTAGATGGATGAATGTTCTTGAAACATGAGAGCAAGAGCAATAACACTCCTCCAGCTACCTGCTCAACCGAATAAACTACTAGAAACTTTAACAAGACTTTTTTATTCCTCCTTCAGTGAGGGTATCAGAGAGTCATAGTCATACAAGTAAAGTATGACTATGACCTTTAGAGGTCCAATAGAAATAACCAGTGGTCTTTTTATGCATAATCTGAGAGTATAGAATTAAAAGTGCATATATTGCATACAACAATCAAACCTTTCTGTGTGTAATTAAGTGTTAAAGCAGGAAACAGTAATGTTGGTGTGTGTGTGTATGTATGCAATATGTATATACAACTATATAATTTACAAGCATATATATCTGTGTATCTATAGGTACGCGTGTGTGTGTATTATGTGACACCTGGTAAAATTATCACAAATCTGTAGAATGCCTGTAGGTTCTTCTATGGTTTAGACAGAATCTTTTTTCATATTTGCCCCTGACTTACTGACAAATATCGCAATGATTAAAATATGGCATTTTCAATAAGTATAATATTTACACTTGAAATAGGCAAGCTCAAAAATGGTGATACACGGTATAATGAAAAAGCTGTTTTGTTTGTTTGTGATGAAATGCCATTCAAAGGTTATATGACTTGCAATATCACAGTTGCCAACAGATAGATCAGGTTTACATAGTGGGATCTAGTGTTGTCTAATGTTTAAACATATAGATTTTACAAATGGTAGTTTATCTCAAATTGCTTACATTTTTCTTAAACCTTCAGCATGAATAAATGTGGTGAATCAGTGTTCCATGTAATTAACTTATTAGTTAGCTCAGGATCTGAGTAATCTAGTTGATTTAAGAAAATAAGGAAGTGTCTGATTTAATTAAAACTAATGGGTTGTAGAAGAGCTTAAAGTAAAACCTAAACAATACATGTATTAAGGCAAAAGTCTGAGAGGCATGTAAAAGTAAAACCTTTTTACTTAAACATGGCTGCTACAACATATTGATAAAATAGTTTAGTATCTCTGAGATAAATTGTAATGCCATGTGCTTTTTTATGTGTTAATGCATAGGCATATTACACATAAATGGAACCATGAAAAATACTACGACAGTAGAATAAATTGCAATATCACAGTGCATTTCAGTGATGCTAGAAGTGTGTTATTGTGAACCAGCTATATATTTGAAAGGTGAGCAGTTTTGTCAGCTGCTTGTTTTCTGGTTGGAAGGTTACATTCGGGATCTGTTTCTCCATTCTCTCTCTCTTTTTATAACAGTAAGGAGTGCTTCTCTGTGCCTTTCTGAAAATCCATGTTGTTACTGATAAAAGTCCGTAAAATGCACAGCATGAGGCTCCTTCAAATAACTGTCAGATTTCATTGCGCCGTGACATGTCAAAACAACAGATGCATACATTAATTTGGTAGGTCACCATATTCAGTTATGTAATTCTGCCTACTGAGAGGAAACTGGCATTTATTTAAGTTTACATGAGGTGAATACTTATGGACAGACTGAATAGCAATTTTTGAAAGGATTAGTATGCTAAAGTTTACTAATTGCATCAATTCTGCCTTACTAGTGGTTCACAGTTGAAGCATAACTTTTTATTTGCTTTATAGCCATTGCTTTATGAGCAGAGTGTTAGTCATTAGTTAATATTTCAATTATGATTTTAGTTTAAACTCACTCTGTAGTATAGAGGGATGGAGCCTTTGCCTTTTATAGAGAGGATTCAAGTTGTATTAGAGGTTCAAGCACTAGAGGAACCAAGCAAGGAAGGGAGGAGAGAGTGGCAAACACTAGTTCTCCCCACCCAAGGGTAAGTGTTTTCTCGTTTTTTTTTTTTTTGTTTTTTTTCAACATATGGCCATAGCACTCTTCATTTGTAACAGATGGGTGATTCTATGGCTCTACACAACTGCAAAATATTAGACGGCAGGGGAAGATGGAGCTGACATCTTTGGTGGTAATGTAAGAGGCATAATTACTTGCTTCACCTCAGTTAGATTCCCCACTAGTTGTGTTACAAAAATTCTCTCCTCAGTGACTCCTATGATATATTTCCTTCTGGCTCTGGCCCTTCAGAGGGCAGTGACCTCATAAGGGGGAACCAGAAAAGAACATTCTCTCCTTGCAGAGGGAGGTAACCTGTGGAGAGGGTTACAGCATGATCTTATGGTCACCACTCACATATGAAAGTGCAAACGAGTCAGCTGAGCACATAATTAGAAACCGTTAGTAGGGGGGATAAGGGTGCAAAAACTTAAAATAAGAAATTATATTGGTTTAGGTGCTGTGGGCATGTGATGACAACTTGGCATCTATTTGGAAGATATTGTTAAATTATTAAAACTATTACATGTTATTTGGTAGTTTTCAGAAACCCAGATCTTTCTATATTCGAAGCATGAATCTCCACTCATAAATGAAACTATATATTTTTTACTGAATGTTGCTTTTATGTAAATTGTTATTGTAATATAGATTCTGTGGTGCAGAACATATCTACTGGGAATATTCTAGTCCAGTCAAATATAATATGAGAGGTTAGGTAATAGAATCATTCAAAATGCTAAGTGTGACAGTTTGTCTTTTTCACTCTTCATGGTAAAATTATTTACTGTTGATAATAATTAGTTAAACACACATGATTAGTACACTGATACAGAGATGTTTTAAAAGCTAAGCACACTGGCCATAAACAGCAGCTGGGAAGTTTCACGGTAGTAATGTAATGCCACTAAATGTTTAAACAAATTCACTGTTCCACAAGTGACAGCTGAATATTACATAGACTCTATAGCTGACCACAGAGCGGTGCAGTCAAGAGATGAACAATAGTGGCCTTCTATGGAAGAAATGTGACTTGAACAATAAATACAAAAAGGGTATCATACTTGCATATTTTATGCCTGAACCCCTGCTGTTTGTATAGCCACAGTAAATAAAGATGTGTGATAGGCATCCCAAATGTGTATAGTGATGAATACATAACCCCAAGTGGAAAATGCAAGGGATTGAAACAGAAGCTATGGTGCTAGGCAGAGAGAACTAAGTGATGCACTAGCCAGGGAATGTGCGTCAGCTAATAATCATTGAAGAAGTTCATAGTATAATTGTAGCCACCTGAGTTATGATTTTCTAATGAGCCAGCTAATTTTATAGCCTCTTGTATAAGCAGTATGCGTGATACAAATGGAATGATCAGTGCTTTTTTTTTTGTTTTTTGCAACAGTGCTGGCCTGAAATATTGGTATGCAATGTACTGCTGTGGCCAGGGATTATGAGATTACATGATGGGAAAAGTGTACAAGGATGCACCACACAGCTGAACCCCGTATAAGTCTGCAACATTTTTTTTACTAAGTTTAAGCTTTTCCAGTGATATATTCAAACTGAAGAGGTGACAGCTAAGCATTGGGCCTCAAAGATGTGGTAGTTTTTTCACTTATACAGGAGATTCATTCTGCAGTTATTTAAAACCAGTAGATTATATATTTATTTAATTTATTTATTTATTTATTACATTTGTTAACCGGGTAGTGTCCGACTAAGCCAGGACCCCATTTTTAGTGGAGACCTGGGGAGAAAAGCTCCACAACAGTGAAATACAAACTTCCATACTCCACAGAGGGATGAATTTTGTTTCCTTGAAATTGAGGATTAAGTTATATGAAGGTGAATCAGCATTCATTCCCTTTATTTGGTTAATATTTACATAGTCAAATATTTCTTCATTATCATTTATTAGACGTGGTGGCTTGAGTACTATTTCCTGAGAATTGTTGAAATGACATCAGTAAATCTGTTCCATATATTGTAATCGTAGATGTTATGTCTCCCCACAGAGGGACTAGATTGTAACAAGATGTTGTGATCCATGAGTCATAACAGCGGACATACGTGTCAGGCTTACAGTGCTCATTAAGTTCCACTTCTGATTAGGCTGTCAGTCCTGCATCCATCAATCATTTCAGCCAGGAGTCAGCTGTAAGATTTTTTTAACCAATTTAAAACCAGTATGCTCTCAAGTTATCTAAATTAAAAAAAAATCAGACTTAACTTAAGTGTTGCTAACAAAGGACTACATTAAAAAAAATAAAGCTGTATAAAATGGAGACCCACAGCAGTAAACATGCTGTTTTTGTTATGTGCCTGCTATTATAGGTTCATAGGTAGGTAGTAGGCTATCTGCCCGAGGGCATTTATAAGCCTAGCCAGAGTGTGCCGGCTTTCGCCGCCTCATTGATTAATTAACTGATCCTGTGTCAAGCAGAGCCAAAGAAGTGATCCCATGGGGTGTATTTTCTGTTAACCATCCACTCTTCAAGGTTTCTCTTGAAGAGTGTTAATGAGGGGCTCTGCCTGATGTAATTTGGAATTTTGTTCCAAAGCATGGGGAGTCTCTGTGACAAGAATCTATCTCTCCAGCATGTTCTATTTATTGTTGTGGCAAGGATTAGCTCACTAGAGCGTGTGTCTCGCAGTGACTTGGATTTCTTTAGGTGGAGCATGTCCATCAATTTTGAGTTGGACATGGCTTTGTAAGTCAGGCAGAGATCACCTCTGAGTAAGTGATATGCCACTGAGTACAGCCAGAGTTTTTTCAGTCGGGCTGCATAGGACATATGTTTGAGGCCAGTAATCCTCTTGGTGAGGTACGTTTGTGGTCTTTCCAGCTGTTGGAAGTGTGAGGTACATCCCAAATGGGGCATTGTACTCTACGATGGGTCTAATGAGTGACGGGTAGAGGGGCACTATAACTTCTTTATTTCTAGATGCGAACCCTTCAGTAATTAGATGGGCCACATAGAAGGATTTACTAACTACTTTGGCAATATGATTGTCAAAGGAGAGATTACTATCTACCTGGTTCCCCAGATCTCTTATTACCTCTTCTGTATTAAGGGGGCTGCCACCTATGTGGTAATTTGTGGGTGTTTTGTTTTTCCCAAATGGGATGACTGCATTTTTTGGCATTTAGCTTGAGGTCATGACTTTGACACCAGGTGTCCGTCTCAGTAAGGCCCTTTTGGAGGATGTCCGTGTCAGCCAGAGAGTCAATTATGGCTCCCAGTTTGCAGTCATCGGCGAACTTGGTTAGCCATAGTCCTCCTGTGTTTGCCTGTACTTCTGAGAAGTATATGCCGAACAGTAGGGGTCCCAGGACCGAGCCTTGTGGGACAACACTTGTGATTGGTTTAGAGTCGAACCTGGAACCCGCTATTCTTACCGTGTGAGTTCTGTCTGTAAGCCAGTTGGCAACCCATCTCGTGACGTAGGGGTTTATGTTCAGGCTGGTGAGTTTTTCTGTAATACCCGAGTGAGGAATGGTGTTGAAAGCATGGTGAGGTCAAGGTTGGAGGTTCCCAATGTCATTGTTAATGAGTTCCATGATGATGCGCTCCATAGCCTTGCAGACTAGGCTAGTCAGGCTTATGGGGCGATAGTTACCAGGGTCAATTGTGGCCCCTCCTTTGTGGAGACTAATAACCATTGCTGTGCACCATTTTATGGGCACGAAGCCTCTGGAGAGGCTGAGGTTGAACAGCGTGTTTAGGTGGGGGGTTAGTTTGTTCTGTAGTTTGTGCAAGACACAACCTGGGACACCACCTTGTCCCATCAATGCTGTGTTTTTGGCTTTTGAAAGGGCTGTTTTCACCTGTACGTCTGTGATTTTTGGGACACTACACTTTTCCGGTATTGTTGTGGGCCCTTTTGGAGGTGAGAGGGGGGTGAAGTTTGCACTGAATCTATCTGCCAGGATGTTGGCAATATCAGTAGGTTCAGTATATTTTCTGCTATTTTGCAATAGTTCAGTGCATATCTGCAAGTTGCCACTTAGATTCTTAACATAGCTAAAGAAGGCTTTGTGGTTATCTTTTGAATCCTTGGCTATTTTTCTTTTGAGGTTAGCCTTGGATTATTTCACGAGGGACCTTATTTTCTTACTGATACTGATCAGGGATATCTTTCCTTCTTGGGATTTGCTTTTTTTCTGAACTAGTTTCCTCCTTCTATTGTATAGCCTATTTATTGCAGGGATCCAACAAAGTGGTTTCCTTCTCTTAGAGGAGTGAGTCTTGGTTTTGCTAGGGGTGGCACAATCCATGCATCCTTGTAGGTGCTCAGAGAGTGCATTTGTAAAGGTTTCTGCATCTTGGGCAGCATTATCCTTTAGTATGGGGGTTGTGAAACTTACCACCTCTGTCTTAAGTAAGGTGAAGTTTGCTTTAGAAAAGTTTTTTACTGTGGTTTCCTTAGTTGAGGGTGGTGCTGGGGTGTGGACATCCGGAGTGATTAGTTTACAGTCTGATCTAACCAGTGATGGGTTGACCTCCAGTGTGGAACACCAGTCGCCTATGTTGGTGATGACCAGGTCCAATATGTTTTCACCTCTGGCAGAGGAGTTTACTAGCTGATCCAGGATGTTTGAGTTGATGAATTCCAGGAAGTGCTGGGCCTGGGAATTTGTACTAGAGTAGTTTTCCCAGTGAATGGTAGGGTAATTGAAATTGTCCAATATCAGGGTGTTCAGTAGGACCTTCATGTTTTCCAGTGTCTCTAAAAAGGTGGAGTGGTGGTCCTGGGTCATGAAGGGTGATCTGTAGCAGGCCACAATTTGCATTGCAGATTTGCCCGATGTTAGTTGCACACGGATGATCTCAGAGGTATCATGCCGCGCCACTAACCTAGAGGTGTAGGTAATATGGATACACCCTCTCCTTTTGTGTTTCGGTCTGTGTTCTGTGGCTGAAACGTGTGGTATGAGTTGTAGCCCGGTTGTGCTGGGGTGCTCTCTGGAGCCTTGAACCAGGTTTCAGTTACTGTACAGATGTCAACGTTCTCCATACTGAGGAGTGCTTCGAGCGCGTGCATTTTGAGATTTAAACTCCTGACGTTGAGTAGCATAACCCTCAGTTTTTTGTTAATTGTGCTATTAACGGAGGTGGGTTTGACTTTTGAGCCTTGCCTAAAAAAGGCACTATGGGGGCAGCAAGAGTCTTGGCCAGTATTCGAAAGCCTAGGGGTGACAGGTGCAAGCTGTCTCTTGTGAAGCAATGTGGCTTGTCGAGCATGTTCTCCCAAGCTGACAGACATTGGATCCTCTTTGGATGACACCAGAAGCTTAGCCAATTGTTGAAATTGATAATTCTTTCTTTATACTGAGGTATCATTCTTGGTGAGGGCAGGATGCTACTCAGGGTCAGGGTCATACCAGTCTGCGTGCATGATCAGAGAGCTCTTCCATGTCTCTTTTCATGTAGTCCAAGGAGGTACATCTCAGGTCATTCACACCAACATGAACAATGACAGAGTCATATTTGTACTTGTTCTGGAGTGACCTGAGTGTTATGTGGCGGATTCTGGCTCCCGACAGGCAGCTAACAGCAACCTTCTGCTTGTCCAGCCTAGTGAGTAGGACTTCAGTGTGCCTGACTATAGAGTCACCTATTACTAGTGTGTTAGGTATGTTATTTCGCCTTAAGGGCTGTGATTGTGTGGCACACTGATTTTGTGTTTTATGTGTTGTCTGGTTTGTGACGGGAAGTGCAGGTTGTTTGGGTGTCTGCTTTGGAGGTCTCTGATGTTTTTGCAGGTTTTTATTTAGAGCCTCCGAGTATGATTTTTGTGTATTTATGTGTATTTTTTACCAGTGTCTTTTTAGTAGGTCTGTGTGCAGCTGGAGGTGTGGTGCAAGTGTTAACCTTCTCCTCTTGACTGTCTGTTCCATTCTTGGGTGGAGACAGCTTAGCTTCCAATTTGGCTGTATAATTGCATCTCTCGCATATGTTAGTGTTTTGTGGTAGGAAGAGAGGGTTGTCTGTGTACATGAGGCAGTTGTAACATTGCCACAGGATACCCAGATTCACCAGCTGGATTGGAAAGTGCACTTGAAGTTGCCCTTTGGTCATGCCTGAATAGTAGGGTGAACTGCTTAGTCGCTTGGTTGGTGAGGGGTGAATAAAGAGCCTTGCCCTGCTGGGCAATCAGTGTCGGGATATATTAGTGCTTGCTATTAGGTCTGAGCAAGTGCTGGGCTGTAAGATGCTTTTGAGTGCTTAGTAAGAGAGTTAGACTAGTTTCAAGGGAAAAACTGAAGAGGAGACTTAGTGGAGCCGGGAATAATTTAACCGTAGCTAACAGGCACTGCCCGGACTGCAAAACATTGCAAATGCAGTTTTTATAGTAGGGAAATGAAAGAGATAGAAATTAGCCCAAAATGGCCAATAAACTACTAACTTCTGGGTTGGAACCACTCATCCAAGGACAGATAGGTTGCTCAAAGCTCCCCTCTCACAGGTGAACAGAGAAACTTCCTTCTATCCAAGTAAGGTATGGGCAACTCAGAAACTAGTATCACAGCCCTGAATTCAGCACTAGCCTGAATACTGGACTATACTAGCTTAGAAAGGTGGGAAACAAGGATTTTTTTTGTTTTTTTGAAAAGATAAGGCAAAAACAGTAAATAATACACTTAAAACAGCTTTAAACGACTACAAACGATCAGAAAAGGCTATCACACATTAGTGTGTAGCCTACAACAGTTAAACAAACTATTTAAACAAAAAACTTTTTAAGAGTGCAGGCAGTCAGATAAGTACAATATGTGATAAATATATAATCTGTGATAATATATAATATATAAAGAAAGCTTCTTCAAGCAATTATATAAGCAAGGACCTGTTAATGCTTTTCAACATTGTTTTATACTCAACCACTTCATTTCTGCATGTTTTGCTAAATCCTTCATTATGGTGTATATGTAAAGTACCACTAAACATGATACTAAATATATTATATACTTCAAGATTTAATGACTACATAAAGCATTTAATTATTAACATGATGTCTGCAGGGACATCACCTCGGTAAATGATGTGTTCAACTTAAAATTACTGTCTGTGTCTGCTTTTATTTCGCTATATATATATATGTATATATGTATATATATATATATATATATATATATATATATATATACATATATACATATATATATACATACATATATATATATATATATATATATATATACATATATGTATGTATATATATATATATATATATATATATATATATATACATATATGTATGTATATATATATATATATATATATACATGTATATATGTATATATATATATATATATATATATATATACATATATATACATATATATACATATATACATATATATATACATATATATATATATATATATATACATATACATACATATATATATGTATATATACATATACATACATATATATATATATATACATATATATATACATATATACATATATATATATATATATATATACATATGCATATATATATATATATATATATATATATATATATATATATATAGATACATATGCATATATATATGCATATATATATATATATATATATGCATATATATATATATATATATATATATATATATATATATATAAACAAATTATTTAAAACTAACACATGAGGTCACAATTTATGATGGGGCAAGGAATGCTACAACCTAGATTAAGCAAAAGGATGAGCTACTTTGTAGTTCAAGTCGAGACCACGTATCTGTTCCACTTACTCAGTGTCATCAGTACCAAGTTACCTATATCTGCACATGGTTTGTGAATGTCCATAACTCTCCAAGCTGTGGAAATGGTGGTGAGAAGCTGCTGTTTATATGATGGATACCCAACTATCACCACAATCTAAAAAAAAAAAAAACTTGGATAGTAGATATTGACAATGCAGATCATCATCCAGATATACCAGTATCATTATGGCTACCTCAGAGCTACTTGTAAGCACTATATCATCCTTCAGTTGCTGTAGCACTCAACCTTCCTTGCCTTGTAAGCAGGAAAACAGTTCCAGTACTTAAATTAAATAAGCTCTTATCAAGGCATGTCCAAGGGTCAGCTTCCGATGTTTTCTCCTGTCCACCTGGTGAATCTGGGCATCTTGGGGCAATGTAGCAATTGCCTCATGTACACAGACAACCCTCTCATCCTACCACCCAACACTACAACCTGCAAGAGATGCACTTATATAGCCAAGCTGGAAGCCAAGGTCTCTCCAACCAAGACTGAACTAGTCAGTCAAGAGGAGAAGGTCAACACCCGCACAACACCACACTCAACACATAGTCCCTCAAAACCTTTACCACCAATACCCACAAATAGCAATGCCAAACACACACTTACATATGTGGAGGTTCTCAATGTAAATCTAAACAGGAAACAGAGACCCCCAAAGCAGATACACAAACAACCACCACCCACCAACACAACCAAAGCAACACATAGCCCAAAACACCAGTGTGCCTCCCAGCAAAGGCTCATAAGGCAAAACAAAGTACCTAACACACTAGTCATAGGTGACTCTGTAGTCAGGCACACTGATGTCCCACTCACCAGGCTGAATAAAGAGAAGATTACAGTCAGGTGCTTGTCGGGTGCCAGGATTCGCCACATAACACATGCACTCAGGTCACTCCACAACAGGTATGATTATGACTCTGTCATCATCCATGTTGGTGTGAATGACCTGGGATGCACCTCTGTGGACTACATGAAACGAAACATGAAGGATCTCTCAGTCTGGTAGCCCAATCAGGCAAGACCCTAGCCCTAAGTAGCATCCTGCCCTCACCCAGAATGATACCACAGTACAAGGACAAAATGATTGACTTCAACAATTGGCTAAGTTTCTGGTGTCATTCTAAGGGGATCCAACATCTGTCTGCCTGGGACGACATGGTCAACAGACCATGATACTTTGCCAGAGATGGTCTGCACCTGTCACCCCTGGGATTCTGGATACTGGCTAAGGCTCTTGCCACCCCTGTAGTGCCTTTTTTCGGGCAAGGTTCAAATGCCAATTTCACCACCGTAACAGGTACAAGCAAGCAAACTCTGAGGGTAATGCTACTCAGGGATAGAAGTCTAAACCTCAAAATTCACTCACTTGAGGCAATCATAAAAATGGAGAGCATCAACATCTGTGCAGTAACAGAGACCTGGTTCAAGGCTCCAGAGAGGATCCCTGCATTACCAGGCTATAATTCATACCACACCTTTCGGCCATCTAACCTAGACCGAAACACTAAAGGTGGAGACGTATCAATATTCATCAAGGATATCCACACCTCCAGGCTAGGTGCTCAACATAATGCATCCAAAATTATCCAAGTGCAACTATCATTGGGCAAGACCGCGATCCAGGTTGTAGCTTGTTATAGATTCCCCCACCATGCCCCAGGATTCCCACTCTGCATTTCTTAAGATAAAATATTAATGTACAACCTAATACCTTAATTATGGGTGATTTCAACTACCCCACCATCAACTGGGAAAGCTGCTCATGTACCAACTCATTCGCTCAACGGTTTTTGAAATTCATAAACTCCCAATGCCTTGGATCAGCTTGTCCACACCCCCACCAGGGGCAGCAATATCCTGGACCTGGTCATTGCCAATATGGGTAACTGGTGTTCCACACCAGAGGTCAATTCCTCACTGGTCAGATCTGACCACAAGCTAATCACTCTAGACATCTACATCCCACCCCCACCCCCCATTAAGGAAACCACCGTCAAAAACTATTCCAAAGTCAGCTTCATGCTACTTAAGACAGAAGTGGCAAACTTTACGGCAGCCACCCAGACAGATAATAGAAGTACAACTGCTGAATCTTACGCAAATGCACTGTATAAGCACATACATGAGTGCATGGATTGTGCCATCCTCAACAGAACCAAGACGCTATCCTCCAAAAAAAGGAAGCCAATCTGGTGGTCACCTTGCATAAACAAATTCTACAACAGAAGGAAGAAGCTGTTGCAAAAAAGAGTAAAAACCCAAGATTGGAAGAACTCCCTGGTCAGCCTCAGCAAGAAGCTGAGATCCCTCATAAAATCCTCCAAAGCCAGTTATGAAAATAAAACTGTCACTGATTCCAAAGACAACCACAAAGCATTCTACAGCTATGTCAATAATCTCAATGGCAACACTCAGATCTGCTTTGAGCTGTAGCACAATGGCACTAAATATACAGAACCAACCGATATTGCCATAGGTTCAGTGCTAACTTTACCCCCGTCTCACCCATCAAAGGGCCCATCTTAATACTGGAAGAATTCAAAGCCCCTGTAATCACGGATGAACAAGTAAAGACCGCCCTCTCCAAAGCCAAAAACGCAGCATCCATGGGACCAGACAACATCCCAGGCTGCATATAGCACAAACTACAGAATGAACTGGCAGCCCACCTAAGTGCCATGTACAATCATAGCCTTGCCTCAGGCTATGTGCCTACTGTATGGTGTACAGCGACAGTTATCCCACTCCACAAAGGGGGTGCTACCACGGACCCCGGTAACTTCCGTCCCATTAGCCTGATGAGCTTGGTCTGTAAGGCCATGGAATGTATCATCTTGGAGCTTATAAACAAAGACATAGGTAACCTTCAAACCCTGGACCCCACTCAGTTTGGGTTTGTAAAAGGTAGATCATGTCTACTAAACCTGATTGACTTCTTTGAAACAGTCACGAGAGCCGTAGATGAGGGCAAGATAGTGCACACAGCCTATCTTGACCTTGCCAAGGCTTTCGACACCATCCCTCACTCTGGAATTATTGATAAACTCACTAAACTGGGCATAAACCCCTATGTCACAAAATGGGTGGCCAACTGGCTCACTGACAGAACCCACACAGTAAAAGTTGCCAACTCCAAGTCTGACTTCAGATCAGTGACAAGTGGAGTACCACAGGGTTCAATCCTGGGTCCTCTCCTGTTTGGCATCTACTTCTCTGAAGTGCAGGCCAACACAGAAGGTCTTTGGCTAACAAAGTTTGCAGATGGCTGCAAACTGGGAGCCATAATAGAATCACCAAATGATGTTGACATTCTACAAAAGGGCCTCACAGAGACAGATGCTTGGTATCAAAGTCATGGCCTCAAGCTCAATGCTAAGAAGTGCTTTGTCATCCCCTTTGGGAAAAAACTCGGTACCTATGAACTACCACATAAGCGGTAGCTCATTAAACACTGAAAGTGTGATAAGAGACCTCGGGACACAGGTGGATAGTAGTCTCTCCTTTGATAACCACATTGCCACAGTAGTCAGGAAATCCTTCTATGTGGCACACCTCATCACAAAAGGGTTCTTCTCCAGAAAAAAGGAGGTCATTGTTCCTCTCTACTCATCCCTCATTAGACCAATCATAGAGTACAATGCCCCATTTGACATGTATCTCACAAGACACCTACAACAATTGGAGAGGCCACAGAAATACCTCACTAAGAGGATTACTGGCATCAAACAGATGCCATACGCAGACTGTCTAAAAAAACTCCAGCTCTACTCCATCGCATATCTTTGCCTAACATACAAAGCCATGTCAAACCCAGAGCTGTTGGACATGCTACACTTAAAGAAATAAAAAATCCAAAGGTGCAAAATGAGAGAACCAGGATCAGATTACCATCCACAATCAACTTTATTAAAAAAATGTACACGCACGCAAAAGCGATAAAAACATTAACGCCTTACAAATTAAACACAGCATTTTTGTCTTATTATGTAGACTTCCTCAGATAAAACACAGTGTCGGAAAGGACCTGTATTTAAACTTAATCAAGTAATTAATTAACCAATGAATGAACTGATTAATTTGAATGTTTTAAAGACACACAAACATATATATTATCAGAAAGGGAAACATTACCTTTAAAATATGTATCCAGTTTCACTTTACTTTAAAAATATAGGAAATAAAGTGCCTTTTAATAAATAAAGATCATGAAATGCATAAAAATAAATAGCATAGTATATAAATATGATAAAAATCCTTTTGTTAAAAGCAAATAAAATGGGAGAATGTTTTTAAAAAAAGCTTCAGTTTAAATAAAGTGCTTTGTGCATGAACCATCTTCTGTAACAACATATATAATACAATACAATATAGTGCCATCTGGTGGGCAATTTTTTGTGTGTGTTTTTACCCCTATTATCTGAGGTTTTTGAGAGTTTAGCTGCTCTTAATTTTAATAGTGGTTTGATAGATATAAAATCATTCAAACCAGGGGCATGGTCCGCCTGAATTGAAAATAAAAAAAAAAAAGAGAATATATGAACATGTTTATGAAATAGCAACAGAGAAAGAAACCAATGCACTATTTAAACATACCAAGGAATGTAAAAGTGCTATATATGTTTTTTTGGTTCTGGAAAACATTAAATTTAATATTAGGGGCGGTCCATGGGAAGATACATTAGAATTTAGAGAACTGTGGTGGCAAGTAACGCTACAGGTGGACCATGCCCCTGGTTTGAAGGATTTTATATCTATCAAACCACTATTAAAATTAAGAGCAGCTAAACTCTCAAAAACCTCAGATAATAGGGGTAAAAACACACACACAAAATTGGCCACCAGATGGCACTATATTGTATTGTATTATATATGTTGTTACAGAAGATTGTTCATGCACAAAGCACTTTTTAAATTGAAGCTTTTTTTAAAAATATTCTCCCATTTTATTTGCTTTTAACAAAAGGATTTTTATCATATTTATATACTATGCTATTTATTTTTATGCATTTCATGATCTTTATTTATTAAAAGGCACTTTATTTCCTATATTTTTAAAGTAAAGTGAAACTGGATACATATTTTAAAGGTAATGTTTCCCTTTCTGATAATATATATGTTTGTGTGTCTTTAAAACATTCAAATTAATCAGTTCATTCATTGGTTAATTAATTGATTAAGTTTAAATACAGGTCCTTTCCGACACTGTGTTTTTTTCTGAGGAAGTCTACATAATAAGACGAAAACGCTGTGTTTAATTTGTAAGGCGTTAATGTTTTTATCGCTTTTGCGTGCATGTACATTTTTTTAATAAAGTTGATTGTGGATGGTAATCTGATCCTGGTTCTCTCATTTTGCACCTTTGGATTTTTTATTGGTTGGATTTTGGTGCAATATCCACTACTTGGTTTTGGTTGTTGTACACTTAAAGAAATACCAATCTCTCTGCACCACACGCTCCATGGACCTAAACCTTGTCACCACAATAAACAGAACACGCTGGAGAGATAGAGTCCTGCCCCAGAGACTCCCTATACTCTGGAACAAACTCCCCATTCCTGTCAAGCAAAGCAAAGCTCCTCATTGGCCCTCTTTAAGAAAAACCTTGACGACTGGATGGGAAATAGAAAATTCGCCCTGGGGATCACTTCTGCAGCACTGCTTGACAGGGGCACAGGAAAATAATTTTCTTGGGTGGCGACATCCAGGGAACCTTTATGGCTAGGCTTATATAGGCCCAAGGGCCGATAGCCTAGCACTTACCTATGAACCTATGAACCGATGTTTCATCGCTGAAAGAAACCATCTTTAAAAACTGGAAATAGTTAATGGACACTGTCACCAAAACTATGTATAGATACTAGGACGGGTTGTTGAAAAGTGTGAAAACTGATTCAGAGGTGGAGTATAAGTCCAGTACTTACATGTGTCACAGTATTGTTCAGCAGCACTTTTTAGTTGTTTAGGCATATCCTGATCAATGCATGCAGCCTGTGAATGGATGACTTTGTATCCACCTGGAATGTGTAACTTATGTGCTAGTTTGTGTTTTATCTTTTATAGTTATGTGTCTTTGCCTTGCTCCATGGAAACTTGTATGATTTTGCTGATTGTATCAATTAAAACTATTGTTACTATTTGAAAAATTAATTCCACTTAAAGTTACTTTGTTAATTACTGGTTATTAGATCAGCACGGGTGCAGTTGTTAAATCAGGTTAACACTGTGTGGTTTAAAGTACAAGTAAAGGGTATAAGCCACACTACTTTGTCAGCTAAGATAGCAGGTCTATATTAGAACACTGAACATTCAAAATGTCGAGTGTTCTAATATTGAACCCTATGAATCGAAAATGTAAAACATCGAACATTCAGAACAGCAAATTTTTTCCTAGGGAAAAAATTTGCTGTTCCAAAACACATACAACACAGGCACCAAACAAACCACAGTCCACACACATACACCTAAACTCTTACACCTAACCCTACACTGAACTATACATACACCTGTAACTATCCACTTACCTTAACCCAAACTGTAACCCTAAGTTCCGCCACTGTCGCACAGTCACCTCACCCACCCCCTAACCCTAACTCACCTACCCCACCCTAACCCTCACGTCCACACAATCTCACACTTACCTGACCCACGCCCTAACCCTAACTCACCTAATCCACCCTAACCCTCATGTCCACACAATCGCACACTTACCTGAACCCGACTCGTAACATTCCACCACAGCATTGAAAATACCAAAGCAACAGAAATGGGCAACCAAATTCTTTCCCTTGGAAAAAAATCTTTTTTCTGTTTCTTCGATATTTTTAGCGTTTGCTGAAAACGGGTCGATTTTAGAACACTCGAAATTTTGAATGTTCGGTGTTCTAATATAGACCCAAGATAATGTGAAGTTATTTTGGTTACTGGAAATATAAATATAGTATAACAAAAGTTGTATTCAGAAGTTTTGTTGTATTTATATATATTTAGCCATTAAACACTGGCCTCCAAAATAAGGCCACTGTATATGATATAAGAAGAAAACATGTTCTTCCAACTGAAGATAGTCTTATTGTTGATACATATATAATGTGTGTGTGTGTGTCTATTGAGAGAGAGAGATGACTTTAGTTTGCATTTACTTCAAACAGCTTACTGTATAGAATGCCACATCTGAGAAAAAAGCAAAGACCAGGGTTGGGGTTGGGGGACACTTTGATTAGATATGAAAGAACATCAAAAAGGAACATAAGGAAAGCTGATTTTTTTCAAAATATGTTATTGTTAAGATGAACAAAACTATAGTGATTGTAAGACTTTCTGTTAGTTACACATTATTTCATTGATTTATTTAACATTTGTTGACCGGGAAAGTCCGACTAGGACGGAGCCTATTTTCAGTGGAGGCCCAGGGAGAAACTCTCTAGACGCATGTCTTTGGAACATTAGAAACTTTAGTAGTACTTCACATGTTTAGAATTTATTTTTTCACGCCTTCTGTTTCTTTAAGACAACATTATCCATGAAGTGGTCCACATAACACTGCTGGTATTGTACCTGTATCTTTGAGAAAGTCTCACACTAGGTTGGGGTGTGTGCATGCAAGCCATAAGAATAAATATTATTATTTAATACAGTCTTAAAAGACATTCTCAGCTTCCTAGTCTGCTCTGTAAAAATTCCCCTTCGGTAAATTTACACATTAGGTTATATATGATATTACTTAGTTTGTATTGTCTGGAATATACACTCTTCACAATAAATAGTGCCTTTAAAAGTGTGATATATCTGGTTGCTGCATACACAGATGCTATTTCTGGTGTACCTTGTTCCATGGTAACTATACTGTCTCACTTTTTATATGAAAAGATAACTTGACAAATTCATCTTCAAGGCCACCAAAAGTTTAAAGAAAACAGCATAAAATAAAAAAGGCAGCACAATCTCCCACATGCAGCTTTAGAACTAGGGGCATGCTTGACTTTCTCATGACTTGTCACACTGTTTCAAATATTATTCCACCGTTTGTAAAACTCAAGTCATATGGTGTCCTGCAGTTATTCAAATAGAACAGAACTTCGTTTATAAATGTTTAAGTACAATGTAGTTGCTTGCAAGAAGTCACAAATTTAAGGTTGAATGTTTAGCACACATTTGTACTATGGTTTGTGACTTTGTTGATGTTGTTTGCACGATCAGTTGTTGTAACTTTCAAACTCCATACGGAGATGCTGATTTATAGAATGAATGACAGTGTATTTTGTGTACATTTTGTTATTGTACTACCAGTCAGTTTTGCATATAAATCAACCTGGAATGAAGCAAATGTAGTGTGTAATAAAATTGATGCATCAGTACAGATTTCTCTTATTAAATGCTGACAAATGGAGAATGCTGCACTGATAGCCAGACTACATTAATGGAATTTTCCTTGTTAATGTCTTTATTAATGGATTTCTAAATGTTCTTGTAGAAAATGTATGTCTCTTTAGAGATGTTATGAGCTCTAAGACAATATTGCCATCATTGGAGGAAGAAATGGAGCTAGGTTGGAAAGTGTCTTTTTAAGTGTGCCAGCTAAGGCATTGTATCAAAAAGTTCTAAGAGACAAGCCAATCTGGTGGTGTAGAGGTGTGAAGCCCTGACTGTAGCCTAGGTAACCCAGGTTTGATTAACAGCTTGGGTGACTGACAGTGGCAGGGAGGGATGGGTGTGCTCTTCCTAGGTGGGAGGGCACTCATTGATGATGTTCCCTAAGTGGTGGTATGTTCCAAAGATGAGAGTTGTCCTGTGACATAATATGGCATATAAAAAGGACACCTCCCAGGATGGAAGCACAGATGACCAATCCTCCAAGAAGCCTTTAGGATTCATGAACAAGCCTCAACAATACTGGTGTAGTTTGATGACTGTCATGATGGCTGGTAGACCTGGCTGGACAGTAGGATGAAGTCCAAGGGTACCAAAAATAATATACGTGTGAGAAATAGAAATACTTCAGGAAGCAGTTTAAAAGGTTATACAGACATTCTGATTATTGTCATTCAAGACAGGAATGGGGACACCTATATGCAAAATATTAGTTACACAGCTGTTTCAATGGTAGTCATGGGTGCACTGTTTGATCACCTAATCAACTAATTTCACTGCCTGTTACAAAAGCTTCAATTTTATGTAACCAGCAGCTGTCTTCTCCCACTGTTACATGAAATACTCTTTGCCTGCCTCTTGTGTTCTTGACTTTCATTACAATTTAATCACCATTTCAAACCATTTTACTGCCTTTGGAAATCATCTCCTTGCACTGCTCGCTCTGTTTGGAAAATAATTTATCACATTTCCACTGAACCAATCATCATCTGTTTTCAGATGGAGTCCTCTGGTTATTATGTATCTCTTTGCCTAAAAGACAGCACTGTTTGGGATTTTCTTGATTCTTTTGAGATATTTTAAGAATTCTATAATGTCTGCATCCCTTTTTTCAGTATAAGCACAGTTGAAAGAAATGTCTGTTTGGAGTCAGTTGGACTGTCGACCTTACAGAAATATCAGCTGACAGACACTGGATCCTCTTTGGATGACACCAGTAGTTTAACCAATTGTTGAAACTGATAATTTTTTCTTCGTATGCTGGCATCATTTTGGGTGAGGGCAGGATGCTACTCAGAGTCAGAGTCATACCAGCCTGGGCTACAT
The DNA here is from genome assembly GCF_019279795.1 of Protopterus annectens. Taxonomy (NCBI): domain Eukaryota; kingdom Metazoa; phylum Chordata; order Ceratodontiformes; family Protopteridae; genus Protopterus; species Protopterus annectens. The sequence goes on along the minus strand of NC_056732.1, from coordinate 999,319,823 downwards.
GGTCAGAGAGCTCCTCCATGTCTCTTTTCATGTAGTCCAGGGAGGTACGTCTCAGGTCATTTACGCCAACATGTACAATGACAGAGTCATATTTGTACTTGTTGTGGAGTGACCTGAGTGCATGTGTTATGTGGCAGATTCTGGCACCCGACAGGCAGCTTACGGTAACCTTCTCCTTGTTCAGTCTAGTGAGTGGGACGTCTGTTTGCCTGATGATAGAATCACCGATTACTAGTGTGTTAGGTGTGTTATTTAGCCTTAGGGGCTGTTTTTGCTTGGCACACTGACGTTGTGACGTATGTGTTACCTGGTTTCTGTTGTGGGGTGGGGGTTGCTTGGGTGTATGCTTAGGAGGTCTCTGTTGTTTAGGCAGGTTCTTATTTAGTACCTCCGAGTATGTTTTTGCGTGTTTCTGAGAGTTGTTTTCTGGTGCAGCTATGGCTGGTCTATGTGAGTCTGGTAATGTGGTGCTAGTGTTGCCCTTCTCCTTGTGACTGGTTGATCCAGTCGTGGGTTGAGAGAGCTTAGCCTCCAGTTTGGCTGTGTGGCTGCATCTCTCACATATGTTTGTGTTGGTTGGGAGGAAGAGGGGGTTGTCTGTGTACATGAGGCAATTGTAACATTGCCTCAGGATGCCCAAATTCACCAGCTGGACCGGAGAGCACACCTGAAGCTGTCCCTTGAACATGCCTGAATAGATGGTTGGGACTGTATTGCTGATTGGATGAGTAAAGAGCCTTATACTTCCTGAGTATAGGACTGAAGTGCAAGCTGTAAGCTAGTGCTAGTTTTAGTGAGTTTTAGTAAGTGCCGGTCTTAAATTGCCTTATTTCTAGTGCTGAGTTGAAGTGTTTCAAGTTTCAAGGGAAAAACTCAAGTGCAGACTTCGTGGAGCCTGGAATAGTTTAACCGCAGCTAAACAGCACTGCGTGGTGCGCAAACCCATGCAAAACCGCGCTAAGCGTTTTTTATACCAGGGAGATCAAAAAGGATTGAAATTGCCCAAAATGGCCAATAAGCTACAAGTTGCTGGGCTGGGACCACTCCTACAGGGACATATAGGCTGCTCAGAGTTCCCTCTCTCACAGTGAACAAGGAAGCCACCTAATTATCCAAGTATGATATGGGCAACACAGGAACCTTTACCACAGTCCTGGATTCAGTAAAGCCTGAAAACTGGACTAGACTAGTTCAGAAAGGCAGGAAAACAAGGAATTTTTTTTTTCAGAAACAACAGAAATGCAAAGCTTAAATTACTTCAAATACACAGAGGAGGATAGCGCACTTGAGTGTGTAGCCTGCGACTGTGTTACAGGTAACTTAAATGCAAAAATGACAAACAGCAACTTTTTTCAAGTGCAACAAAGAAATAAGTACAGTAATCAACGCAGATATCACTAGGGATCCACAGAAGCGCTGAAAAGCCGTGTTTTAGGCGGAATTAGCATTTCAGGGAAACAACAAGCAAAAACAATACTTAATCAAGCCCAAAGTCTCTCTTTTGTCTCTTGGCTGCTTGTAGGACTCTGCAGGGCAGCACGAAGAGCTTGCTGAGCTGTATACAAGTGCAAAACTGCACTAAGTGGTTTTTATACCAGGGAGATCAAAAAGGATAGAAATTAGCCCAAAATGGCCAATGAGCTACAAGTTGCTGGGCTGGGACCATTCCTACAGAGACAGATAGGCTGCTCAGAGTTCCCTCTCTCACAGTGAACAAGGAAGTCACCTAACTATCCAAGTATGATATGGGCAACACAGGAACCTTTACCACAGTCCTGGATTCAGCAAATCCTGAAAACTGGACTAGACTAGTTCAGAAAGGTGGGAAAAGAAGGAATTTTTTTATTGTTTTTTTTTTTTTTTTTTTTTTTTTTTTTAAGAAACAAAAATGCAGAGCTTAAATTACTTTAAATACACAGAGGAGGCTAGCGCATTTCAGTGTGTAGCCTGCGACTGTGTTACAGGTAACTTAAATGCAAAAACGACAAACAGTAACTTTTTTCAAGTGAAACAAGGAAATAAGTACAGTAAGCAATGCAGATATCACTAGGGATCCACAGAAGCACTGAAAAGCTGCGTTTTAGGTGGAATTAGCGTTTCAGGGAAATAACAAGCAAACAAACATCAAGCATACAGACAAAGCTAGATTCAGTAGGCCTGGATCTAGTCTATGCTACAGCAAACAAGGTGTACCAATTTCAGTAAGAAACAGTTCAAATATGCAGGCAATATAAGCCTTTAACCAGAAATTCCCAGCTCAGAAGGGCAGAGTCCAGCCTCTCCTCCCACAAGAGTGCAGACCACGAACCTTCTTAATGTAAAATAACTGGCCTGAAGCCCAAGTGCTTAAACCAGAACTAATATACTTTTAGAATAACAGACACTGAGCCCTCAATCAGCAGTTCCCAACTTAGAAGGATGTAAGCTACCTGTCCTGCCACCACAGTGCAGGCCACAAACCTTTCTTCTGATGTCACTCCCCTGGTTGTTTCAGTTACCATAAATTATGCTGAAGGTGGAAAACAAACAGTATAAGGGCAAAAATTAAAGTTTAAATGATGGTGTTTTCCTTCTCAATCAGGACACGTAAGGGTACCTACTTCCTGGACACACATTTAGCGGTAAAGATACAAATGTACAGAATGTCTTTTTCTGATACAGAACAGAATGATTCTCTGTTTGTTGTTGACAAGCAGGATTGTATGTGAATGGCAGATAGTAATCAGTGATAAAAAATAAAACAGTACACAGAAATAATATTATAAATTGCATCCATTGTTCACTTAGTAGAAGATTAGTATTTTTTGTTTGGTTGTCTGTATTTGCACTGTCCATTTTGAAACATTTCCTAGTAAATTAGTATGAATTACACTCTGTAAAGCCATTTATTAAAGTTCCAGGTTTCTCATTGTTTAGGAAATGTTTGTAGGTGCAGAATCCATCACATTAATTTTAGTAAGTGACTTAGAGTAACATTTAAAAGCTTTAAATGAATTTTGGACTTCCACTCATTTTTGTCCCTGATTCCCGAACATGCAAGGGGAGAACAGAAAAAAACACATGAAGCATTGATTATTCTTGCTACTTTGGCATATATTTCTCCAATCACTGGTATCAGCACTCCATGCATAAGACGTTCTTTGGTTGGGTGGAAAACAATAATCCACACATATCAGCAATGACGTTTCAGTATTTTATAGCAAAAATGGTGATGTATAATCAATCAGAACTGCAGTCCCAGGAAGATATGATGTTTCTGTGGAAGTTTGGGGGTTAGGAAGGAAGAAAGTAATAAAGATCTGGAAGCTTTTGTTTAACAGTTTTTTAAAGCTGTAACAGTACCAACTTCCTGGAAGAAAGCTGTGATGGCTGTATTACTCAAAGAAAGTAAAGATCCTTAAGAATCAGTTTCATATAGATCAGTTTCAGTTTTGAACGATGGTTATAAGTGTTTATGTCTATACTAGCAACAAGAATGACAACGATAGTGCCAAAACTGATAGGTATGAATCAGTGTGTTTTTGTGGAGGTAGACAAGCATCTGACAACATTAAACAAATAATAAAAATCGCAGAGGGAAGCAGAGTGTGAGAAGATGCTGCAGTTGCTGATGGGTCTTGATGCAGGCAAGGCATTGCATAGAGTAAGCTTGGATTTTATGAGTAAGGCAATGGCAGCATTTGTGTTCCCTTATTGAATAATGGAGCTTATTTCAATCTGATAATTAGGTAAGTGAGCTGGTCAACTGGCTCTTTTCAGTCATGACCTAGAAACAGTTGCACAACAAAGGAAAATAAACTGTTCAATATAGTGATAGTTATTCAGATTACTAAAAAGGTTGACGGACAGATGTCACAATTCACATGGATGCAGGTATTATACAAAATAATAAATAACAATAATATTAAATATATACAGTCAAGTCAGAGTTTATACAGTATTCATCTAGAGACTTTTCGATGTGACAGAGTTTCCATATTTGAAACATATACAAGATTAATGGTGCAGCTTTACATGCATTGAAATAAAATTAAAGCATTACTGAGTGCCTCAGAAGATGATACACTTTGATTCATTTTACAAATAAAGTTTGAGATTCACATTGCAGGTCCTAACCTGGAGAAGTTTTTTTTTCACCAACTGCAAGTTTGAAACTAGGTCTGACTAGTATGGAGTATGTTTTCTTGGCTGCTTCTAAGGGTTAAATAAGAAGATACGGGTGAGAGGCAAGAAATAAGGGGGGTTCCTGTACACCAAGCTGTGTTTGAACAGGCAGGGATGTTCTGTTTCCCCTTTATTTGCTTTAAACTTAGAACTTTTCACAAAGAAGATAAGAGACTCACAAATTTAAGGATATAACTAGTATGGTAATCAAGAAAGTTAGCTTTATTCACAGATATTATTTTATACTTGATGAATCCAGAAAAGGACATTTCAGTGTTGTGGAAAGCTATTACTAGAAAACTGAAAACAAAATCTCAACAGACATTTTGAATACTGGCAAAGAGATAAAATAATTGGAGGTGGGTCTCTAAGAAATGGAATGAGCAAATTAGACAAAAATGGAATTTGTTGGAGTATATAAACAGAATAATGTACAGAAGGAGGGGTGACATTTAAAGGACTGCAGGTCTAGAGCATTTTATGTAATGTTGTTGTGAATGACAATGTTAAAAACAAAGTATACTTGTATAATAAAAATGTTTACAATTTAAGGTATCTGCACCCATGGCATTGTTCAAAAATATATGAATTTACTAACAGTATTTGAAAATAGTGGCATTGAAGCTGTCCAATGAAGATGGACTTATAAATGGTGCAAACTGTACCAAGGTTTCAGTTTTAGCAATACTTTTGTGACCTGATTGTTGATTTCCTGTTGGAGACAAGAAACAGGTATTAGTATGACAAATAAATTCAAAGATCCACATGATACAGGCAAGTTCACATAAATTTAGCATTTACTGGAAAATCTGTCGCATAAAACAAGAAAAATAATTCTAGATTGAAAACACTTCAGAATGTTGTGAAATTTGTAATTGGATGATACTGGGTGTTTGAAATAGTTTTCTTTTCTTTAAGAAGCAGAGCAAGATGAAATGGGAGTTTATAGTAAAACATGAGGGTTATGCTACTCAACACCAGGAGATTAAATCTCAAAATGCACGTGCTTGAAGCACTCCTCAGTATGGAGAACGTTGACATCTGTGCAGTAACTGAAACCTGGTTCAAGGCTCCACAGAGCACCCCAGCACTACAGGGTTACAGCTCATACCACACATTTCGACCACAGAACATGGACCAAAACACAAAAGGAGGGGGTGTATCCATATTCATCAAGGATACCTACACCTCCAGGTTAGTGGTGCAGCATGATTCTTCCGAGATTATCCATGTGCAATTGACATCAGGCATATCTGCAATGCAAATTGTGGCCTGCTACAGATCACCCTTCATGACCCAGGACCACCACTCCGCCTTTCTGGTGACACTGGAAAACATGAAGGTCCTACCGAACACCCTGATATTGGGCGATTTCAATTACCCTACCGTTAACTGGGAAAACTACTCAAGTACAAACTCCCAGGTCCAGCGCTTCCTAGAATTTATCAACTCAAATGCCCTGAATCAGCTGGTAAACTCCCCTACCAGAGGTGAAAACATATTGGACCTGGGCATCACCAACATGGGCGACAGGTGTTCCACACCAGAGGTCAACCCGTCACTGGTTAGATCAGACCATAAACTAATCACTCTGGATGTCCACACCACACCACCACCTCCAACCAAGGAAACCACAGTGAAAAACTTTTCTGTAGCAAACTTCACCCTACTTAAGACAGAGGTGGTAAGTTTCACAGCCCCCACGCTAAAGGATAACAGTGTCCAAGATGCAAGAACCTTTACAAATGCACTCTATGAGCACCTACAAGGATGCATGGATCGTGCCATCCCTAGCAAAAACAAGACTCACTCCCCTAAGAGAAAGAAACCAGACTGGTGGACCCTTGCCATAAACAGGCTATACAATAGAAGGAGGAAACTAGTTCAGAAAAAAAGCAAATCCCAAGAAAAAAAAGACATCCCTGATCAATATCAGTAAAAAATTAAGGTCCCTCGTAAAATCCACCAAGGCTAACTTCAAAAGAAAAGTAGCCAAGGATTCAAAAGATAACCACAAAGCCTTCTTTAGCTATGTCAAGAATCTAAGTGGCAACTCGCAGATATGCTCTGAGCTAGTGCAAAATAGCACAAAATATACTGAACCCACTGATATTGCCAACATCCTGGCAGATAGATTCAGTGCAAACTTCACCCCCCTCTCACCCCCAAAAGGGCCCACAACAATAATGGAAAAGTGTAGTGTCCCGGAAATCACAGATGCACAGGTGAAAACAGCCCTTTTGAAAGCCAAAAGCACAGAGTCAATGGGGCCAGATGGTGTCCCAGGCTGCGTCTTGCACGAACTACAGAACGAACCCCCCACCTAAACACACTGTTCAACCTCAGCCTCTCCACAGGCTACTTGCCCATAGAATGGTGCACAGCAATGGGTATTCCGCTCCACAAAGGAGGGGCCACAACTGACCCTGGTAACTATCGCCCCGTAAGCCTGACTAGCCTGGTCTGCAAGGCTATGGAGCGCATCATCATGGAACTCATTAACAAAGACATTGGGAACCTCCAAACACTTGACCCGACCCAGTTCGGCTTTGTTAAGGGCAGATCATGCCTACTAAACCTGGTTGACTTCTCCGAGACAGTCACCAAGACCATAGATGAGGAGAAGGTAGTTCACACAGCCTACCTTGACCTCGCCAAGGCTTCTGACACCATTCCCCACTCTGGAATTATAGAAAAACTCACCAGCCTGAACATAAACCCCCTATGTCACGAGATGGGTTGCCAACTGGCTTACAGACAGAACTCACACAGTAAGAATAGCGGGCTCCAGGTCTGACTCTAAACCAGTCACAAGTGGTGTCCCACAAGGCTCGTTCCTGGTACCTTTACTGTTCGGCATATACTTCTCAGAAGTACAGGCAAACACAGGAGGACTATTGCTAACCAAGTTCGCCGATGACTGCAAACTGGGAGCCATAATTGACTCTCCGGCTGACACGGACATCCTCCAAAAGGGCCTTACTGGGATGGACCCCTGGTGTCAAAGTCATGGCCTCAAGCTAAATGCCAAAAAATGCAGTCATACCATTTGGGAAAAACAAAACACCCACAAATTACCACATAGGTGGCAGCCCCCTTAATACAGAAGAGGTAATAAGAGATCTGGGGACCCAGGTAGATAATAATCTCTCCTTTGACAATCATATTGCCAAAGTAGTTAGGAAATCCTTCTATGTAGCCCATCTAATTACTAAAGGGTTCACATCTAGAAATAAAGAGGTTATAGTGCCCCTCTACTCATCACTCATCAGACCCATCATAGAGTACAATGCTCCATTTGGGATGTACCTCACAAGACACTTCCAACAGCTAGAAAGACCACAAAAGTACCTCACCAAGAGGATTACTGGCCTCAAACATATGTCCTATGCAGCCCGACTGGAAAAACTCCAGCTGTACTCAGTCGCATATTGCTTACTCACAGGTGATCTCTGCCTGACTTACAAAGCCGTGTCCAACTCAGAATTGATGGACATGCTCCACCTAAAGAAATCCAAGTCACTGCGAGACACTCGCTCAAGTGAGCTAAACCCCACCACAAGAATAAATAGAAAATCCTGGAGGGATAGGTTCCTGTCACAGAGATTCCCCATGCTTTGGAACAACTTCCTAACTACATTAGGCAGAGCCCCTCACTAACACTCTTCAAGAGAAACTTTGACGAGTGGATGGGTAACATAAAATACACCCCTGGGATCACTTCATTGGTTCTTCTTGACAGAGGCTCAGTTAATTAATCAATGGGGCAATGAAAGCTGACACACTCTGGCTAGGCTTATAAATGCCCTTGGGCAGATAGCCTAGTACCTACCTATGAACCTATGTAAATGTCATGGCTATTTACTATGGTAGCTCAAAAAGTAATACAAATATGCAGACAACACGTCTATTACTCTAGCTGTGTCTCTCCTCACACCCATCAACATGAAACTTTAAAAGTGTTTTATTTGGCTTTGGGACATGCTAAAAAGAACCAGTCTACACTTAAAAGTACCCCCCCCAGAACACCAAATGATATTCCTGCTTCACGTTTTGCATCTGACCTGTCCTCTCCACCTAGGCAGATAGACTCCAAGTCTATCATCACTTCATGTGACTATAGTAAATGAAGAAATCTCCCCTGCAAAGGTTCTTGGTTTTATTCTTGATAGTCAATTAGATTAAAACTCGGTACAGAAAAAATAAATGCAATTAGTAAAATCAGTGTAAAGTTTGGCATATTACAGCTGACCAGGCCACTGTTGTCAGATAAAGCAAGACTTTTGACAGCAGTTACTATCTTTTCCATTTTTTTCCTCATTGCACTTACTGATCAGGGCCTCCTCTCTGCTGCTAAATGAACTAGAACAGGCATACAACAAAACTCCTAGGTTTGATTCTGTCTGCCATAACAAAATCCACCACTGCCTGCTACAGGAGAATTGCTCTGGCTGAAATTTCAGCATCTATGTCATTCTTGTTGCTAGTATAGACGTATCTCTGTCTTCATTACCTCTATTTAAACAGAAGCTAAAACTATTCCTCTTCACTGGCTATGCCCCTGTACTAACCCTGACTAACTTTCCTCCCTTACACTAATGAATACTCCTCATCTTTATAGACTTATCCTTAAGATACCAAAGACTATGACATGACAATTCATATATATGTATATATATGTGTCTACCTGATAACACCGACACGCGAAAACACAGACAACGAAATCACCGACACCACAAAACCGAAAGTTCAAAACATGAAACTTCACATGCCCGACAAACCACAATCCCGACAATCAACAAACAAAACAAATCCCCTGTCCAAAAAGCACACACACAACACAAGCACATCAAAAACCTTATAAACCTACACTAAACCTTACATACACAACTATCTATGCACTAACCTTAACCCAAACCCTAACCCTAAGGTCCGCCACTATCGCACACTCACTTAACCCGCCCCTAACCCTACAGTCTGTCACTATTGCACACTCACCTGACCCACGCCCTAACCCTAACTCACTTAATCTGCCCTTAATCCTAACCCCACACTTACCTTAACATGTCGGTGTTCTCAGCGTCGGGATTTTCAACTGTCGATCTTCTCCGTTGTCGATCTTCCGGTGTCGGTGTTCTCGTCATCGGCGTTTTGCAGTTTCGGTGTTATCAGGTAGACCCGTATATATGTATATAGTAACATCTCTTGTATACTTTACCTATTACTATTTGAGTTATGCTTATGATGAGTACTGTACTTTATGTTACCAACAGCTGTTTAACTTTGGACTGTTGCAAGTTTTTATATTGTATAGTGTATCTGTCTTGGAGCTGATCTCCCCATATTTTTGTATATGTCTTGGAGCTTTTCTCCCCGGGCCTCTACTGAAAATGGACATGTATCCAGTTAGGCTAGCCCGGTCAACAAATGTAAAATAAATAAATAAATAAAATAAAATATATACACAAGATCTTATGTCTTACGACCTGCTTGTCTGTTACTGATATTTGAGACCATATATTATACAGTTTGTTCACATTCTAAAAACAGGTTTGAAGATGCCAGATTTGCTGTAGTAATAAATAAACTGTGAAATAAACTCCATTAGAAGTAGCTCAACAAGAAAGGCAATTAAATCAGAGGTGAAAGAGCACTTTTCTAGAATCTGGATATATAATTGTGGGATTACTTAAAGCTTACTTGCTTTTAGGTTTGCCCATAATTCATATACCCTGCCCTCTCTCTTCCCACCTATATTATCAATATACTGCCACACCATCAAAGTTACAATCTCCCTATCATACTCGATTGAGAAATACTGTTGTTATCCACTGGCACTGCTATCCATTGCTAACCACAATTCATATACCACTTACTCTGAATATACCACCACATTTACAGCCTCTAACACTATGTAACTAGATATTGTTGCTAATGCTACCTCGTGTCATAATTGCTAATCTGTACTTTGCTATGCACATGATTTCACTACCTTCTATATCTACACTGAAGTTAATAAATGTTTTGTGTATGAACTGCTTTTCTTTTTAATCTTTTTGGCCATGTCTTTTTAAATTTTGTTTTTCCACTCTGTGTATGGTTTTACAGCTAGAGATTACTTTCCCAGGGGCACCATTGAAAGGACATTTCCCGTCAGCAGTGGCAAATTAATTAATTAATAGGATTGTGGATTTTAAAATGCATGTTTTGAATCATACACAAGAGCAGCTCTTCATTAGGGATGACAATAAAGAACATATCAGATGAGGGGAGTCTTCATTTATCCTTACATTTTCTTTTAATTCACAGAGCAAGAAAATGCAAGCAGTAGTATATGTTAGTTTTTCTTTGTTCAAAGGGAGCACAAGAATACAGTATACTCTGTGTTAGTGTGTGTTTATATTTGTTTTATTGCTGCCTTTCACCAAGTTCGTGACTGCACAGGGGTCTTTGGATCAGTTTATCTCCCATTTAACAAACAAAGATGTAAACAAACAACTAAATAAGCAAACAAACATCTATTTACTTAAGTATAAACAAAGATGTAAACAAACAAATAGTTAAATAAGCAAACAAACACCCATCTACTTAAGACTCATCTAAAGTCGTTGAACATTTTTTACATGAGCTTTAGTTGCTACTGCATATGAAAGCATTTTAATAATTTGTTGATGCTCAGGACAGCATATTCATACAAGGTCAGTGTGATCTTGAAACTGTTTTGTACATCCTGCATAATGCAAATATCTATCTGTCTGTCTGTCTATCTGTTTTGGTAAAATGCCAAGAAGCGTATTAGCTTCAGTTATCATTTTAGACTCTCATACAGTTTGAACTTTGCCTGAATAAGTGCATTTTATCAATGACAAGAGAAAGACTGTCAGAATAAAAGGAACAGTATGGTCTCTATAAATAATTGTGTAGAAGTGTATTGCAGAAATATGCTGACTCAGTTTCTAAAGTTTAGAAAACAATGTTAACAGAGGACCAGTCATATTACTGTTGCACAACCATTGCTTGTATCTCTCCTGAATCACTATAAAGATAGTTTATACTGTGTGTGAGAAGGAAGTGACCTTGTCATGACTTATTAACTTGGGTCACATATACATTCCGCTAAGGAATTGTACATACAGCACTGGTCTTTCAAGAAGCCAAATGCCCTTATTCCTGCAGCAGAAACTTTTTTTTTTTAGAGAGAAATTAAAATAAGAGTTACTTTCACTCAAAGACAAAATTGTAAAACATACTTTCAAATTTTCCAGTCTCTCAGTGGCACCTTCTTTAATCACTGCAGTATTTAATTCTGTGTCAGCCTTCTCTCTCATATGAGTGCAATGCCTGAAGTCCCGGGAAGAGACAGCTTTTACAAGGTAATGTCACCTGTCTCACATTTACAACATAATAGTTTTTGCTACAGGGAGTGAACTTGTTCAGCAGCACAGGTCTTTCCCACTTCATCTTTTCCAAACAGCTAATCATAACACCCCTGTCCTGATCAAACTTTCTTTTCAGAATATGCTGTAATTACTTGACATAACATTTCAGAAATTGGGCTTCCTCTGGTGAACTTGCCTGTTTTTAGAACATTTCCATTTTTAACACTTCATTCTTGGCAAGTAGGGTCCAAGTGTTGTAGATCAGCTCAGATCATGGCCAAGGCAGCTTTGTTTTGTTGCACTAATGTAAATGACCTAATAGTCATGTGCATGTGTCTTGTCTTTTATTACTAAGTTTATACCAAGCGACTGTTATAAAAGTGTGATGAACTATTGTGGTACTGTTTGGCTAGGCTTATATAGGCCCTAGGGCCAATAGCCTAGTACCTAGCTTTGAACCTATTAGCTTATTCAGCTGTATCAGAACCCTGGTGTCATCGTGTTCCATGCCTACCTGATTACTGTAAGAGAAGAGTTTATATGACATACACAGCAAAGGAGGAGGAAGTGGACAATTTCTGTAGCAGTGACATTCTTCTCAGAATTCTTTTAAAGGTAATACTGAGTATGTGAAATACTAACCTGTCAAGTGAAACCTGTAATAAATGCAGCTATTTATTTAACTGGTGTGTAGTGGCAATGGTACAAAAAACACAAATAGATATAGACTATGTGGGTATCATGAATAAAAGAAATATATGAAGGAATGAGAACATAGTCTTTGAAGAAACATTAATAGATAAGGCTTTCCTGCTCATTAAATACTCCATTTTCATTATTATACCCATAGTAGGGTGGGAGGTTGGTAAAATGGTTAAGGTGTTTACGTTACAGACACAAGGTGCAGAGTTTGATCCTTACATGGGGTAATTGGCTAGGCTTAAGAAGGCCCACAAGGGCAGTTAGCCCAGTACTAATCTATCTATAATCTATACTCCACTAAAGCATGCAGTCAAGAAATAGAAATACCAACGAGGAGGAGGACTTGTTCACATCATCCAAGAAGTGTCAATGTGGGCAGTAGAGTCCCCATAAGGATCATCATGAACAGTGTCTATTTTGGGGTTCTTCCCATGACCATACCTCTTATAATATCTGTAAGGCATTTATGCTTAAGACACTCAGAAGCTGTTTATCTTCCCTGTCCATGTATCTTGAAAATGGGTACCATGGCAGAATCCTTTAACCCCGAGACAGTCACAAAAGAAGGCCAAGAAGTCTTGGCCAGATTCTTTAGCTGTCCAGCCTCCACCAGATTTCTTTCTAGAAACATCTGCTCCAGATGTCAAGAGGGAAGCATGAATAATTATCTCGGGTGGTCCTAGAGGGATTCTGCAGATATTGGTCAGGGAAGAAGTTCCGGGCGAATCTCACCAAGGATTGCAACCTCTGTTTTGTTAGGGGTGATGTCCCTTCTAAGAAAAGACACAAACTGAGGCATCCTTTGGTCCATTCTATGGATATTCAAAAGGAAGGGTAAGAGTTTACTCAGGGCTTGTTATCTGCCTTAATGGCTCTAAAGCCTTCTCAAAAGGTTTCAGTACCTGCTCCTCCTTGGATCCCAACCCCTTCTAAATGGCTTAGGGAACCAGATTCCTTGGATGAGGATCCAATGTCTGGTGAGGGGTTTTTGTCCTATTCTTCACAGATACCTTTGCCTTTGGCTTATGGTTCTGATGAAGAGGAGTCTGTTATCCCTGAGTCTCCCTTTGAGGAATTGCCCTTTGGGGACACAATTACTGGGAGGATGAAATTCTTTTAGTGGGGTTCTTCTCAAGTGTCTGATATTCAGAGAAGATATTATGAGTTGCTTCAGGTGGATACTCCTAAACCATCAGCAGTTCCTTCTGTGTTGGCTGCCTTGTTAGATCCTTTCATTGCTGCATTCAAGTCTTTTGATTATCAGACTCCTGCTCCTACGAAACCCGATAGGTTCTATAAGGTTCCTTAGGATTGTCAATTTTTACTTAAATGTCCTTCTGCTGATCCTGCTGTGGTTTCAGTTTCTTCTGACAAATTTTCTAAACTTTTGCTCTCTTCCAAACTTTTGCCTTCTGATAAGGATAGTAAGGCAATGGTGAAGATTGGGAAGAAAATTTACACTGCTTCAACTTTGACCTTTAGGGTTGTTTAATTACCAGACCTACATGGCCAGGTATGCTCTGGCCTTGATTGCTGAGGCTTGTCCGATTATTTCTGACCTCCCTGATTCTGAAGGCAAATCCTCTGCCTTATCATTTTAGGTTCTGATTCTCAAGTGGCTTGCAACTCTATTAAATGTAGCTATGATGCTGCTGATGCCTCTTCTAGGGCTGAAGCTTTTAGGCCCATCATGAGGTATCATTCTTGGCTTTCTCTCCAGACTCTACTTGAGGACATTATGGCCAAGTTTTTGGATGCTCCTTTGGATAATACACATCTTTTTGGGACTTCTGCTGCTGACATGTTTGTCTTTTCAAGAGAAAGGCAAAGCCTTGCAAGACCTTAAACATATTTTTGTCTCTCCTAGCCTAAGTTCCAGAGGGGTTATCCTTCTAGATCTGCTTTTGTTTGCAGGCAACCCTGCCAGGCCTCTAAGGGCAGGAAAGGTGGGAGGCGGTTCCCCTCTGCTATGTCTTCAAAATGTTTTGTGGCCCAGAATCCTCTTTTATTTCATAAGCCTGCTTCTCTTTGACAATTCACCCCCCTTCTTTTAGACCAAGTTCCTTTGTCCCTTCGGCTCTCCCTTTGTATTCCAAATTGGAATCTCATCACTTCAGACTCTTGGGTTCTTTCTGTCATCTGTCAGGGTTACTTCATGGTATGGAAATCTCTCCCTATTTACAAGAGTAACTTCCTCATTTCCCAGAGGTTCTATGGTTCCTGTTGACCCAAGGAACCATTTAACCTATTCCCCCTTCCCAAGTGGGAAGGGTTTTTTATTCCAGGATGTTCCTTGTTCCTCAGATGGAGGGTGCTTGGAGACCTAATTTGGATCTCTCTTGGCTGAACACCTTTCTTGAGAGCACTTCTTTTTGGATGCTTACTCTTGAAACTCTCTTTTCCCTTTTATTACCCCAGACTTTTCTGGTATCCTTGAATCTGAAAGATGCTTATCTTCATGTCCATATTCACCCTCTTTTTCAGTTTTCTGTTTTGCTGTTTGGCCTCTCTACTGCCCCAAGGGTATTCACAAAATACCTAGCTCCTGTGATTGTCTTCTGCAGCCTCAAAGGCATTAAGACTTTTCCTTATCTAGATGACCCGTTGCTTCATGTCCCTTCTCCTGGTCAATTATTACAGGATCTGCTGCTCGCCATCTCTCTTTTTCAAAGTCTGAGATTTACTATCAACTTCCAAAACTCCATCCTGACTCCTTCTCAGGATCATGTGTATCTGGGATGCGGGATTTAGATGGTACCAATGTTGGCCTCTCTTCCACCTCCAAAGGTATTGATGAAATCCTTCTTTCAGTCACGTCTTCATCTGACCACCGAGCCAGTCAGGGAGTTTCTTTGGGCACTGGGATTCATGGCCTCTTCTATTCCAATGCTTCCTCTTGCCAGACTGCATAAGCAGAAGCTTCAATGGTACCTCAAGTCAGTTTGGCTACAGTATCGTCACCCTCTAAATTTCAGTGTACCTGACCTTTCCTGTCTCAAGAAGGAATTTGAGTGGTGGATTCAATAGTTTAATCTCAACCCAAGTTGGCTCTTCCACCCTGCAGTCCTTTCCCAAGATCTTTTCACCAATGCCTCAGACATGGGGTGGAGGGCATCTCTTGGTCAACTGAAAGTTCAGGGTCTTTGGCCTCCCCATCAGAAGTCAGACCATATCAACAGCAGAGATGAGAGCTCTGATTCTGCGTCTTCAGGCTTTTTACCACATGTTCTGTCCAGGCCCTTTGAAGGTGTACACAGACAACACTACAGTGATGTGGTATGTCAACAAGCAGGGAGGTACAAAATCGTAGATCCTCTGCAGGATGGTGCTTCAGTCTTGGGAAGTGGCTGCCAGTTATCAGCTAACTCTTCAGGCAGTTTGCATTCCTTCAAAGCAAAATCTAGTGGCTGATTCTCTGAGCAGGTCCAAAACACAGGCTCACGAATAGATGCTTCATGGAAATGTGCTTCTATATATTGTCCATTAGTGGGGTATTCCTTATTTTATTAATTTTTATTTTACATTTGTTAACCGGGGGTGTCTGACTGTGCCAAAAAGGCCCTTTTTCACCTGAAGCCAGGGGGGAAATTGCAATAGACATGTTTTTACAGTGGTATGCAGCACATCAACAGTTACTGTGGAGAGAACAAACAAAAAATATATTAATTTAAAAATAAAAGTAATTAATAGATTTGTGGTGTACAGCTGAAATTTGGAACATAGATAGAATACATACACAGTACACAGGTACAGTGCATGCATTGTAGATTAGCCAGTGTTTGTGAGTAAGAGTGAAAACTGTTATCAAGTACTCTAGGTTTAGTATGTGTACCTTATCTGCTTTCACTAGCCTGGAGAGCAATCATGGCACTGCCCACTTTGCTTGAGATGTTGCCTAATGGTGTTTTTAAAGGAGGCTTTGGACGATGTGTTTCATATGCTAGTGGGGAGAGAGTTCCATTTTTTAGCCACTGAACTACTATATTGTGTCTCCAAAGCTATTGTAGCTGTTGGTGACTTCTAGTAGTAGTTTGCTTGATGATCTAAGAGGCCTTTTGGCTGAGTGATGTTGTACTAGGTTTTTGAGGGCAGGAAACTTATTGGGGAGGTAACAGATCGAATGACAGAGGCAGAGCTGATTGTAGTTTAGGAGGTTGAGCAGTTCAAGCCATTGGAGCTGTCTCAAAGCAGTACCGTGATGAGTTCTATATGAACAATTTGCAGCAAAGCGGGCAGTTCTGTTATAGCAGGTTTCCATTTTGCCTAGTTCAGTTTTGTTGAGATTAGTCAGAATGGGAGATGCATAGAGTAGAGTGGATAGATGTTGGAAGCGAGCAATGGCTGATCTTGTGTTGTTGGTAAGAAATGGTTTGCTACGGTAGAGTGATCCCAGTTTGGCATGTGCTTTTTTAAAAGTTAAGTTGAGATGACTATCAAATTTTAGGTGGGAGTCTATGGTTATTCCCAATAGCTTAGCCTGTGCTACTGGAGTGATTAGAGTAGCATTTGTGGATTAGATAGTGAATTGACTGTCATCAGTGTTTTTGTTAGAACTGGTTATAATCATAAGCTAAGTTTTCTTTGGATTGAGGATAAGTTAGGCTTTGGTAAGGTAGTTTTCAACGTCAGAGAACGCTAGTTGAGTTGTTTGCAGGAGGGTGGGAATGTTTTGTGCAGCAGAGATTAAGGTAGTATCATCTGCATACTGAATGATAGATGCATGCTTTGTGGAGGTATGGAGGTCATTTGTGAAGATTGTGAACAGTAGTGGTCCTAAGATAGAACCCTGTGGGACTCCTATAGTTATGGGCAGCTGAGGAGAGAGAGAATTTTCCCATTTCACAGCTTGGTACCTGTCAGTTAAGTAGCTTTAGAACCAGGTAAGAGTGGAATTTGATAGGTGATATTGGTTTAGTTTGTTTAGCAGGATTTGGTGAGAGACTGTGTCAAATGCTTTGGACATATCCAAAAAAAGAGTTGACACTTGCAAGCCTTCTTTTTTGAGACTGTTTACTGTGTGTGTGAAGCAGAGGAGGGGTGTAGTGGTACTATGGGCAGGTCTGAAACCATGCTGAGTAGGTGACAGGATGTTGCTGTCTAGGAGATATTTTAGCACCTGGGTATGGATGCATTTTTCTAGGATTTTGGCCAGGGGGGAGAGTAAAGCAATGGGTCTGTAGTTATTAAGCTCAGCAGAGGTCCCGCCTTTATGTATGGGTGTAACATAGGATATTTTCCAGAGTTTGGGCACATAGTTTTCAACAATTGATCTGTTTATGAGAGTGGAGATTGAGATAGCAATAGCATCTGCTGTGAGTTTCAAGAAATAGCTGGGGAGTAGGTCAGCTGTTGTTGATGAGGTTTTTAGTTTGGAGAGTGTGCTTTTGATTGAAGTGGTGGGAACAGTTTTGAGGGTAAAGCTTGTATTAGTGTTATTTGTGTTGGGGGGGATAGTGAGGTAGGAAATGTCCTGTGATACTAAGGATAGAATTGAGTTCACAAAGTGGGAGTTGAATTGTGTTTCGATGGGAACTTTAGTGTCAGGGGTGGTTGGTTTGGGTGTAGCCTTTTGGGTGGATTTTAGTAGCTGGTTTACATTTTTCCAAAATATTTGGGGGTTGTGTTGGTATTTAGTTTGCAATGTCATGCAGTAGTAGTTTTTGTCCAGCTGAATGCATTTGTTTGCATGGTTGCGCAGTTCTTGGTACATAGTTAGGCTTTGTGTTTCTTTGTTTTTTTGATAGTAAAGCCAGGCAGTGTCTCTGGACTTGAGGATTTGTTTGGTTTCTTTACTGAGCCAGGGTTTTGTAGAGGTTCTAACCTTGATTTTGCGCAATGGAGCGACAGTGTCTAGGTGTTATAGAAATGTTTTGTTGAAATACGCTATAGCCTGGTCAAGTGGGAGGGTTTTTAGGGGGGGTCCAGTCACAGTTACAGAGTAAAGTATTGAGGACCTTGGGAGAGATTTTTTTTGTATTTCTAGTGGATTTATAGTTAGTGGTTTTGCATATGCTTGTTCTGCTATGCATAAGGTATATTATGTTGTGGTCACTTAAGGTGTCTGGGAGACTACCTGTGTGGGGGTACAATGTGAGGTTGCTAGGACCCAGTCAAGGATGGATTCCCTTTTAGATTTTTTTATCACATCTAGTTGGAATTTGGACTAACTGCTGGTAGCCATGGGGATTTATTAGATTACTTGGTGGTTCTGATATACAGGTGAACCAATCTAGGTTGAAATCCCCCAGAATAAGGGTTTCTTGTGAGTATGTGGAAGAACACCAGGATAAGAAGTCTTCAAGGCTAGGAGGTGTATTACCAGGTGGAATATAGATCACAATTGTGGTGATGACCTTTTTAGGGTGAAGTTGAAGTTGTGAGATAAGTTTGTCCCAATTATTGGGGGAGGGGTAGGAGTTTGGTAATTGACGTACAGTTAAGTTAGATTTATACAGTAAGGCAGTTCCACCCCCTTTACAAAGTGGTCTGTGTTGTCTAATGATATTGTAGCTGGTAGGGAGTTAACTATGCTTTTATTTAGCCAGGTTTCTGTCAAAGCAACTATGTCTGGGTAGTGTGTTATTGTGGCCTGGAGTTCAGGTATTTTATTTTTGATACTTCTAATATTAATGTTTAGCATTAAAAGATGGTTGGTTTTGCTGCTGTTGTTGATTTGCCCAGGGATGAAGATAGTGGGGGTGTTATGTTCTGACATTTGTGTTGGAGCAGTTTGTGTTGGACAGGATGGATTTGGGCCTGGGTTGGGGTGGATATTCCCACTTATGGTGAGCCTGGTGTTAAAATGGTGATACAGATGTTGCACTTTGGTGATAAGTGTGAGAAAGTATTATGTTTTTTTTGGAGTAGGAATGAGAGCATATGTATTTAGTTCTGAACTGGTCTGTTATGTAGTTCTTGAACAATTGTGGGCAGATATTATTATATAATGTGTGGTGTCTGTATATGAGAGTGCATAATATAGTATTGTGCTACTAAGTTTAGGGATATTGCTAGAGTGATAACTTGTGGGGTTATAAAGAATTATGAGAAGACAGACAAGACTTAGTTATGTGATAGTCATTGTTATAAAGTTTAAGTTGGTTCTAGGTGGAGGTCTGGATAGGAATTATAGGGTTGCACTATATGTGGATGGGTAAGTAGTGTGGGGTGATATAAATAATGCCTAGTGGGAATGAGAGTGGTTGGGAGTAGTTTGTGGTGGAGCAAGTTGGTGTGGTGTAATGTGATCTGACTTGTGGATTTGTGATTGGTGGAGGTGATGTGAGGTTGAGCTGTAGGTGTGGCTGTGATTATTATAAATGTAGAGGTAGTGGGGGTAGGAGGGAATTGGGGCAGGGCAGGGGAGCGGAGATAGCCCGAGCATTAGCAAGGGCAAACAGAGCGGGGCAGAGCCCACCAAGACAAGAGTAATGGGCAGCAAAAAGTAAGTGATACTTTAGAAATCTGAACACTTTAAACAAATTCCTGAGGTCTAATGGCTTACCCGCAAGCAGAATTTAATTGCTGAAGAGCACTTGTGTGGGAGACTAGTAATTTAAAGATGGCACCATGCTCAGCAGGATTCTAATATAGACTTAGTATTCGGGGAGGGGGATAGCAAAAGGGGTGTAAACCAGGTGGAATGCAAAGAAACCAGCGAAACCAGAGAGGCAATTAGTGGAAATCTATCTGTGAAGGCCTCAGAGGGGGTAAGTAATAATTCAGACTCTTTCTGTAAAGTGAAGAAGAGAAGAGACAGCAAAGTTTATTAAGGTTGGGAGTGTGTCTTCACATTGACTTGCTTATTAGTAGCCAGTTTGTGCCGTGATTAGAGTAGGGAGATTCATTAGCAATGAATGGGAATGTATAGAGATACAAATAAACAAGTGGGCCTCAAGTGATACAAACTAAGGCAGAAAGCACTGAGAGGGCTGCTTGATGGTTAATTTAATCACAGAGATCTGAAATACATATATACTGTCTGTTGGACAGTTAGAATTACTGCACTAGCTGGGGGGGGGGGGGCACAAGGCTACAACAGTCAGTTTTATTAGCACACTGAGAACTACTAAGAAATATTGCTAATGTTATAGCTTCACTAGCATAAAACATACAAGTATAATGCCTGGGTGGACTGACCCTACTCTTGAGGCTCAAAATGTATATCCTTGTTTAGTTTTGCAGTACTGATTCCTTCTTATACTGTATGGGTGGGGTGGTAGCCACAGACTGCAGAGTTGCTTGAGTGTGCTCCTGCTCTTGAGGCTCAAAATGTATATCCTTGTTTAGTTCTGCAGTACTGATTCCTTCTTATACTGCATGGGTGAGGTGGTGGCCACAGACTGCAGAGTTGCTTGAGTTTGCTCCTGCTCTTGAGGCTCAAAATGTATATCCTTGTTTAGTTTTGCAGTACTGATTCCTTCTTATACTGTATGGGTGGGGTGGTAGCTGCAGACTGCAGAGTTGCTCGAGTGTGCTCAGCAGGCAGAATTCAATTGATAGAGAGCACTTGTGCCCTGGTGGGAGACTAGTAATTTAGATCATTGCCTGCCCACTGAACAGACAGCTTTCACTCTTCCGTTCCAGAGTGCCATGCCATCTGGAATGGGAGACAGACACCCTTTCCTTTCCTTGGAAGGGGGTGTTTCTTTATGCTTTCCCTCCTCTTCTTCCAAACGTATTGCAGAAGATTCAGCTGGACTCTCCAAAAACATTGCTGATGACTCCATTTTGGCCAAGACAACACCAATTCCCCCTCTTAATGCATCTGGCCATGGGCAATCATCACAAGTTACCTCACCAGTTGGATCTCCTCACACAGGACAAGACGTCTTTCATCCATTCCCACATGTTCACTCTGCAACTAACATTGTGGGTAATAGGGTTTTGATCCCTTTCAGGCATCTCTTTTCTGAGGACATGCTCAGGGATTTATAGGAGGCAAGGCAACTCTCAACCAGAACATATTATATGTCCAAATATAAAAGATTTTTGGTCTGGTGCCATGCTTGTGACCAGGACCCTTTTTCAGTGGGGGCCTCTCTGGTCCTCTCTTATTTTTGTGAGTTGCTCTAGTCTGGCTTGGCCTATTCTTCTGTGAAGACCCATTGTCAGCCATTTCTGCTTGCCTGCACTTTAATCCTCCTTTAACTTCTTGGTTTGAGGTCAAACAATTTCTTAAAGGTGTCCTACATATTAGGCTTCCAAGAAAATCTATTCGTCCTCTTTGGGACCTTAATTTTGTTATGGAAAAATTGACTCAGGCTCCTTTTGAGCCTGCAGATTCTGCTTGTTTGCAATGTTGTAGCTGGAAGACTGTTTTGTTGCTGTCTCTTACTTCATCTCTGAGGGTTTCTGAGCTCCAGGCCCTTATGACCATTCATTCTTTTTTGTTTTTTTTCACAAAGACAGGGTGTCCCTTCATACTAATCCTTCTTTTATGCCCAGGGTAGTAAATGAGTTGTCCTTGAATCAGTTAGTGCAACTCCTTTCCTTTTTCCCTTATCCTCAGTCTGCTAGTGAGAAGGCCCTGCATATCTTGGATTTGCACAGGCAACTCATGTACTATTTGGATAAAACTAAGACTATTTGTAAGTCTGATCAGCTTTTTGTTTACTTTCATCCCATGGCTTTGGCTTTGGTTGTTTCTAAGCAAACCATCTCCTTCTGGATATCTAAGGCCATGTCTTTTTCTTTTCATGGCAAATCTCTGTCTACTTCTGTTACAGATCATTCCACTAGTGCTGTTGCCTCTTCTGGTGCCTTATTCAAGGGGTTGGACACCAATTCCATCCTTGAAGCTGCTACTTGGTCTTCAGTGCATACCTTTACTAAGCATTAAAAGTTGGATATGGTTTCTAGGGCCACACAGGTTTTGCTGAAACCATTTTATGTGAGTTTGTTGAG
Organism: Protopterus annectens; assembly: GCF_019279795.1. NCBI lineage: Eukaryota > Metazoa > Chordata > Ceratodontiformes > Protopteridae > Protopterus > Protopterus annectens. The sequence continues at coordinate 999,297,672 of NC_056732.1, read as the reverse complement.
AGCTCTTCTCAGCCTTACACCTCCCATTATGTTTTTTTGAGCTTTTTTCTGTCCCTTCTTTGAAGAATACTGCAACAGTGATATAAAAGTACATGGTACAGTTGTGTAAAATCTTACCATAATGGTAGGATGTCCTTCTCTTCACTGTTGCAGTATTCACTGCCTCCCTCCAACCTCCTCCTGTTTGTTTTCCATTTTTTCCTTCTGGATGTGCATGGACTCCTTTGTCCTCTGGTGACCGTTCTCTTCTGGGGCAATTTAGTTCTAGCAGGTTGCATCTGTACATCACTTTTATGCCCTGCATTCTATGTGGGAACATAAATATGATGTACAGCACATACAAGATCTGTTTTTAGGCTTTTTCATACTGGCTGAGTGTCGAGCTGCCCTGGGCAGGTCATCTTTTCTATGAAGAATACTGCGACAGTGACGAGAAGGACATCTACTATTATGGTAAGATTTTACACAACTGTGCATTCTTTATAAATGTGTCCTTGGCTTTTGACCATGGTTTTAAAGCAGAGCTGGTGTTCATCAGTTACAATAAGGCATTTAATAATGTTAATCATGGCAGATGTTGAACAATATGGGGATTAATCAGTGCATTGTAAATTGGATAAACAGCTGGTTGAATAACAGACAGCGGATAGTCTGAATAAGAGAAATTAAAGTTTGTGGCTCATGCAGAATTAGGGTGTATGTCAGGCCTCTCCTCTGGTCTCTTGTTATTTAAGATAAATGTTCGAAGAGCTTATCTTGTCAAAAGCTATTTGATTTGTGAAATATGTAGATGATTTAAAGCTGTGCTGTTGTATCTTTCAATCAGCTGATCATCATGAAACTGTTGAGAGACTATAGGAAACTTTAAGTTAGCTGTACCAATCGATGATCTGTCTATAATTAAGGATGAACATAACCAAGACAGTGAGTATAATGCTTTCTAATACTAAAGATACTTCTCCATAGATTTATGGAATGTTATAATGTAACTAAGTTAGCTGGTAATAAACTAAAATTTAATTTGTGGCTAAGCAAGATGTGTGCACAGGTAAGAAGGTAGATGGTTTGTTGCTTCATTTTATACCCATTAAGAATCCAGGAATAATGATTCCTTTCTTCCCATTTCTGGTGAGACCTATAGTACGGTATAATGCAATCGTATACAGCAGAGAAAGAAGGATCATATAATAATGTCTGATAATGTTCAAACCCTTTACAGAAGAGTAAGAGCCATGTCCACGTTCACATACTGTGAGAGGTTAAATAATATTGGCTGTTTTAAGTAGCTTATTGCAGAAATAGAGGAAAACTGGAAACTGTTTCTGTGCTTGTGCATGATGACTTCTTTTTTTGTTATAATTTTTGAACTCAAACAATTATGTAACTTTGACCTAAGGATAAAGCAGTTAAAATATAACCATTTAAGTTTAATTTAAATAAATATAGATTATGCCTCAACAATAGATGAGTAACTGAAATGAACAGGTTACCATAAACATCATTCTGGCTTCAAACTTGCATTCTTTTAATCAGAATCACATTTATTGGCCAAGTATGCATGCATACAAGGAATTTGACTCCAATTTCAGTGACTCTCCAACTATGAATTATATAAATGACATACATACAACTATTAAGAACAAGACAAAAAACACACATGCAACTATTAAGAACAATACAAAAAAGATATACGTATACATATTCATATATATATATATATATATAACTATATATATATATATATATATATAAGTATATATATATATATATATATATATATATATATATAACTATATATATATATATATATATATATAACTATATATATATATATATATATATATATAACTATAACTATATATATATATATATATATATATATATATATATATATATATATATATATATATATATTAAGATAACTTTAAATTCTTGCATAGGTGTTAAGGTAAATCATTTTTGAAGATGGAATTTCAAGGTATTTATTATTTAATTTCATAGTGCATGTATATGTTGACACTTGCTTTGATGATTGTTCCTGCACAAAACACTTGCTCGGATTGGGACTATCCTGTGAAATATGGCATTCAGACTGTAGCTATCCGTGTCCTGTGTTACTTCTCAGTACTATACTATTAGGTTTCTTAACATTTATAGTTGTGGATATTGTTTGCACAATGCAGATGTCCAAATTGTAGCAAATGTCTGCAGTATTTTCACATAAACCAGTCACTGGCTGCAGCAGCATATTAATTCTTACCTAGCATATTAGCAGGGAGCACTCAAGCTAAGAGCTGCTAACAAGTTTCTCCTTGCAGTACTAGGCTTACTTCCTTACTCTCCACCAAGAAAGTAGCTGTATGTGGGAGTAAGTCAGTCAAACAGACAGTAGTCATAGGTTCTCAAATAAAGCTGTTTGATATAGCTTAGAAATTATTACCCGGTGCTTATATTTTTCACGTAGATGTAATCAGATGGCTTTATGAATGACTTTTCAGACAAGTTTCAAAGGACTGGAAAGAAATACTCTCTTGGTGATGTCATTTTTTCCTGCCCACTCCCACCTCATCATCACAGGTTATAACTTACTGGCTTGACTGACCCACAGCTGAAAAGAAAACATTCAGTCTGTGAGTGGTTTGTAGATAACTTTGGTCCTTATCTGTACTGGTTTCCCATCTTCAGTTTTAGATTTCCTTCCATCATAATATATATTACACTGACAGGAATAACCTGACAATGAACACTCCAGAAGTAATAATACTAATATATTTTTACCATTATCAGAAAACACCACAAATAATAATACTGCGCATCTTTTTACTGTTACAATTATATCACATTATCTATGACATAGCATGTACTCCCGGGGTTCTGATATCACATTATCTATGAAATAGCGTGTACTCCCGGGGTTCTGATATCACATTATCTGTGACATAGCATGTACTCCAGGGGTTCTGATATCACATTTCCTGTGACATAGCATGTACTCCCGGGGTTCTGATATCACATTATCTATGACATAGCGTGTACTCCCGGGGTTCTGAGAGCTGAATTTGTATGGTTGCAGACTCTTATGAGGTGAATTCTCATCTGTCATCTTCATAATTACTACTGAAGCGACCCAATAAAGTCCAGCTACGACTTTCTCTCTTATCTGGTCAGTGTCCACACCAAATCACATATGGCAAGTACATTGGGTAATCTGTATAGATGTGTACTAGTCTAAGTTAGGGGCGAGTACCAGTTGGTAAATGAGTGCAGAATGTCAGACTGATTCCCAAAGGGTGTTCTGCATCATCAGTAAGGTTGGGGCTGATATGCTGTACTCATATAAACAGTACGACAGAAAAAAATAGTAAAAGAAATTTTAAGTCAAACCAGCAGGGTTTTAAAAAAAACATTCTCAAGATCACCAGCCCCAATATATGGTTCCATTTATTTCTTGAGATATGAGCACACTTAATAAATTCAGTCTGTCCAGTATACACTGGGACTTATCTGCACCTAAATGCAGCTATATAACATTATTCATCCTAACAGGTGACAACAAATAAAGGTGATGATAAAAAAATATCTGATACACTGAATATATATTTTTAGCTACACGTATGGTACATTAAGAGAAATAACTATGCTATTAGCACATTGTCAGTAATTTATGTACATTCACGGGTAAACACAAGAGGCAACACCACGACAATCGAAGCTGACCATTTATGTAAATACAGCAAGCAAAAATAAAAACAAGTAAGCGCTTTCACGTTCAACAGAACGCTTCTTTAGACTTAATGAATGTATAAGAAATACTCTCAATTAAATACAAGTGAATGACCTGTGAATAGCCAATCAAAATCGGCATTCAGTTAAAAAAAAAAAAACAAATAAATAAGATCAAACCTTCCCATTCAAGGAAAATAACTTCCTAACATAACAGCTTAATCAATTGAATAATATACACATATATATATATATATATATATATATATATATATATATATATATATATAATCATGAATATCATGAAAAGCTTCTAAAACAGTTTCAGACCTGTTAAAATGGGCAAAAAAAAAAAAAAAAAAATAGTAAGCACTAAAAGGAGGCATAACAGCATTATTATGGTCTCTGAATAACAGCATATGTGAATCACAATATATATAATAAAACACTAAAAATTGTTAAAATCTACATAAAAATCAGGCTATCATTGTGAGCATTAAAATAGCAACATATATATATATAAAAAATAAATAAATAATTAAAAATAAAACTCATTGTGCATGTTCCACTAAACTGAACATGTAAAGAACACCAAGTGAAATTTTCAATATTTAGACTATCTAATGAACAAAGGGTTGTTTGGCCAAGAAAGGTTTCAGGGAGACTTTATCATTTAGCCCATGGGCTTTATCTGCTTGTAACTTGATGATCCCCCAGCTCTCTTGATTCTTAGTATAGTTTCTAATATCTCCTAATGTAATTGTCTTATTAATCAACTGTACTTCAAGGAAGGTAAACCTATGGGTTGTATCATTATTTATAATGTGCTTAACAAACGCATTATTATAATATTCTATATTAATGGCATACATATATTCCCTAACCCGCTCTCTTAGGGTACTATTGATTTTCCCCACATAAAAAGAGGTACATTTCTGGCATAGCGTTAAATATATCAGATCCCTTGACCTTATAGCTGCATAATGATCAAAGGTGTGTATAGTTCCTGTATCCGGGTGAACAAAAGTATTGTCACTAGTCATGTAAGAACATTGATTGCAATTCCTACAGGGAAAAGTTCCCTTTCTAATTAAATGTATTCTCTCTTTCTTACTTCTATCATAACACAAAAGTCTTTTCAGTAACTTTGTATTCTTGTAGAAAAACCTAGGCGTAACACCCACAACTTCCGTGATTTTGTCATCTATGGCCAGTATATTCCAATTCCTATTAATAATCTCTCTTATCTTTTTATTGTTATTGGTAAAAGGGATAACCAACCTATTCATCAATGTTGTTGAACTTGTAACTCTTCGTCCTTCATTGTCCAAAGCATTATTTCTCTTAAAAAAGGTTTACCATGTGCTTCTCTGTTGGTGACAGTGTTATCAAATAGCTTATTAACTTCCTCAGAGTGATATCCTCAAGCTCTAAGGTCATGCTCAAGGGTTGTTAGAGTTTCCTGATATACAATATCCCGACTAGTCAGCCTAGAAGCTCTCAAGGCCTGACTCTTAACTATATTACGATAAATATGTGGAGGATGCATACTGTTACGATGTAACAAGTTATTCTTCCTGAAATTCTTCCTATAGATCTCTGTATGTATCTCATTTCCCACTTTTCGTAGCAGCACATCAAGGAACTCAATACTGTCAAGCGACCAATTGCCCGTGAAGGACAAAAAACTCGTTGTGCCATTAATATATTCAATAAATGCATTCAGTTTTTTTCTTGTGTGCCTCCCCAGAAAAGAAAAATATCATCCACAAACGTTTATAATATTTAATGTAGCTACTACACTGTAAGTTATCCAAGACATAAGTGAACTCCTAATATGCTATCACAAGATTGGCATATGAGTTGGCACAGAGAGTCCCCATTGCTACTCCTTTTGTTTGCAGATAGTAACATTCATTATAAGAAAACACATTATTGCTCAATATTATCTCTAATAGCATAGTACATATCATAATCAACTCTTTAGGCCTGTCCTTACCAACATATTCAACACCAACATCTTTAGGGATTGCTGTAAATAGAGAGGCTACATCTAAAGTAACTAGCAAATTCGTGGAGATATCATTTTCAAAGGTCACATATCCTGACAGAGTTTCTAGGAATTGCTGAGTATCCCTAATAACAGAATGTGTCTGTTCAACAACTGGTCTAAGATGTTTCTCTATGTATATAGACATACATTCGGTCAACCATCCTCTGCTCGAGACTATGGGTCTCATGGGGGGGGTCTAATGAATCTTTGTGCACTTTAGGTAGACCTCTAAAAGTAGGAATACTTGGTTTCTCTACCAAAAAATACCTATATAGGTCAGCATCTATAATATTGCACATCAATAAGTCATATAATTAACTATGAACATTTTTTATAATTCTATCTAATTGTAAACTATTCAGAATTTGATAAGTATCACGCTCAGCTAAAAGTATACCCATCTTGGTTTCATAAAAATCTCGATCTAAGACTACTATGGCTCCGCCTTTGTCAGCAGGTCTGATAATAATGCTGTTGTTATTCTGTAAAGCTTTAAGTGCCTCACTTTCAATAAAATTTAAATTGTTAAAATCAGGTCTAACCTGCCTTCTGTTACATTCAAAGGTATCTATAAGCTCCTTCTTGCAAGCTCTTTCAAAGACTTCGAGAAGTGGATGCATTTGAGGCACAAATGTGGAAGGTTTCTTAAAAACATTCACAGTATCATTACTAGAATCACCATGCAAGATTTTAAGACAAACATTCCTGGTAAAAAATTTTATATCAGCAATCAAATTGGTTATATTTACACTTTTTGATAGTATAAACGAGAGACCTATATTTGAAAGTGATCCCTCTGATTCACTCAAAACGTATTTAGAAGTATGTATTATTGAGTCCGACTCAATGGTTTCAAAATCTTCTTCTGTAACTCCAGTCTCTCTTATGAGGATTTGCATTTCCTCATTCTCTGTTGGGGGTCCATGGCTGCTTCTGTGCCATCCGAAATGGTAAAGGAAAAGGGCAAAATGCCAACGTATTCATAGAGGTGGAAGCTATTGCTTCTGCCGATTTCTTCTTCTTCCTCACATCCAATACAGGCTTAGCAAAAACCAGCCAAACAATGAGAGCCACAAAAAAACAGGAAACCAAGAAACCAAGTAGACGAAACTGGACTGGCAGATAAAGGTTTTATTAAGCTCTTAAGACAACTGAAACAGTGTATAAATCAAAATATCTTCAATGTACGCCCATGAAAAGCAAGCATTTTCGTTTGTACTAAGTGACAAACTTCCTCTGATATATGCTGTTTCAGTTGTCTTAAGAGCTTAATAAAACCTGTATCTGCCAGTCTGGTTTCATCTACTTGGTTTCCAGGCTTAGCAAAAAGCTTGTTCTTTTCTTTAACTAAAGATTCCTCTTCATTAGTAAAGACGTGCTCCGTAGTTATTCCGTCATCTGTAGCCGTGTTCTCGGAACTCACTGCTTCATTAATGGCTTGTAGCGTCACTGAGGGAGGCTTCCCTTGATTGGCTAGATGGAGGGGGTTGAACTGAATCTCCACTCCTTATTGGTTCTCTCAGCCAAGAGAACACTTTTCCCTTTTGAAAGTCTGAAAAGTCTCTATTTTTTTTTCTTTTTACCTTGCAACAACTTATTGTCTAATAGTGCAAGGTTAGTACTCAATTCAGATACAAACTCATTCATGTCCTGTAAAGATATGAGCTTAGCCAACTCTTGCTGCAATGAAGTAGCCTCGGTGGCTAAGCTGTTATGAATAATCATATACTGCTCAACTAGCAGCTTCATGTAACCGCAGCTAGTCTCAAGGTTCAACTTTTGCCATTTTATTAATGAATAAATATATTAATGGCACAACAAGTTTTTCGTCCTTCATGGGCAATTGGTCCCTTGACAGTATTGAGTTCCTTGATGTGCTGCTACGAAAAGTGGGAAATGAGATACATTCAGAGATGTATAGAAAGAGTTGCAGGTAGAATAACTTGTTACATTGTAACAATATGCATCCTCCACATATTTATCGTAATATAGTTGAGTCAGGCCTTGAGAGCTTCTAGGCTGACTAGTCAGGATATTGTATATCAGGAAACTCTAACAACCCTTGAGCATGACCTTAGAGCTTGAGGATATCACTCTGAGGAAGTTAATAAGCTATTTGATAACACTGTCACCAACAGAGAAGGACATAGTAAAGCTTTTTTTTTTTTTAAGAGAAATAATGGTTTGGACAATGAAGGACAAAGAGTTACAAGTTCAACAACATTGATGAATATGTTATTTATTCCTTTTACAAATAACTATAAAAAGATACAAGAGATTATTAATAGAAATTGGAATATACTGACCATAGATGACAAAATCACAGAAGTTGTGGACGTTATGCCTAGGTTTTCCTACAAGAATACGAAGTCACTGAAAAGACTTTTGTGTTATGACAGAAGTAAGAAAGAGAGAATGCATTCATTTAGGAAGGGAACATTTCCGTATAGGAATTGCAACCAATGTTCTTATATGGCTAGTGACAATACATTTATTCACCCAGATACAAGAAATATATACACCTTTGATCATTATGCAGATTGCAGGTCAAGGGATCTGATATATTTAGCGCTATGCCAGAAATGTTCATAGGTTCATAGGTAGGTATTAGGCTATTGGCCCTAGGGCCTATATAAGCCTAGCCAAAAGGTACCCTGGCTTTCGCAACCCAAGAAAATTATTTTCCTGTTCCACTGTCGAGCAGAGCCACAGAAGTGATCCCTGGGGTGAAGTTACTATCTTCCATCCAATCATCAAGATTTTTCTTGAAGAGTGCTAAAAAAGTGTACCTCTTTTTATGTGGGGAAAACCAATAGTACCCCAAGAGAGCTGGTTAGGGAACATATGTACGCCATTAATATAGAATATTATAGTAATGCGTTTGTTAAGCACATTATAAATAATGATACAACCCATAGGTTTACCTTCCTTGAAGTACATTTGATTAATAAGACAATTAGATTAGGAGATATTAGAAACTATACTAAGAAGCAAGAGAGCAAGCTGGTGGATCATCAAGTTACAAGCAGATAAAGCCCATGGGCTAAATGATAAAATCTCGCTGAAACCTTTCTTGGCCAAACGACCCTTTGTTCATTAGATATTCTAAATATTGAAAATTTCACTTGGTGTTCTTTACATGTTCAGTTTACTGGAACATGCACAATGAGTTTTATTTTTAATTATTTATTTATTTTTTTATATATATTTTGCTATTTTAATGCTCACAATGATAGTCTGATTTTTATGTATTTTTTATGTAGTTTTTAACATAGATTTTTAGTGTTTTATTATATATATTGTGATTCACATATGCTATTAGTCAGAGACTGTAGTAATGCTGTTATGCCTCCTTTTAGTGCTTACTATTTATTTTATTTATTTTTTGACCATTTTAACAGGTCTGAAACTATTTTAGAAGCTTTTCATGATTTTCATGTTTTATATATATATATATATATATATATATATATATATATATATATATATATATATTATTCAATTGATTAAGCTGTTATGTTAGGAAGTTATTTTACTTGAATGGCAAGGGTTGATCTTATTTATTTGTTTATTTTTTAACTGAATGCTGGTTTTGGTTGGCTATTTACAGGTCATTCACTTGTATTTAATTGAGAGTATTTCTTGTACATTCATTAAGTCTGAAGAAGCATTCTGTTGAATGTGAAACACTCACTTGTTTTTATTTTTGCTTGTTGTATTTAAATAAATGGTCCGCTTTGATTGTCGTGGTGTTGACTCTTGTGTTTACCCGTGGATATTTACTGCTTCTCTTCAGAGGCACTTCACCCTTGACTGTTTTATTGTGAATTTTGAATTTATCTAAATTATTTATTTAATATTTGTTTACTGGGAAAGTCTGACTGGGACAGAGGCCATTTTCAGTGGAGGCCGGGGAGAAACAATCCAGGTGCATGTCTTTGGAATGTGGGAGGAAACCGGAGCACCCAGAGGAATCCCACTTAAATGCAGGGAGAACATGCAAACTTCACACAGAAGGCACCCCAGTTGAGAATCGAACCAGAGAACGTCTTGCTGGGATGTGACAACGTTAACCGCTGCACCATTGCGCCACCATATCTATATCACTGCTATGTTAATAATGCTGTTACATTTTAGCAAAACCCACTACATTTACACTACTTGTTAGAAAGTAAAGTCAAAGTTTACACACAAAATTCAGATATGTAAAAGATAAAAACTGACAGTCACCAAAACAGCCTGCAAATGTAAAACAACCCTCTAAAACTAAAGGAATACTCAGATTAGCAAAGAAATATAATAAAAATAAATTGAAACATGGACCACATTTCTCATTCATTGTAGTATAATAAAATACTAATGCTGAAACATTGTACATGCAAAGATAAACATGTATGCACACACGCACCGACCTACACACATACATATGCACACACAATACCCTCCTAAATCAACCTATCAATGAAATTTAGTCTTATTAGAAAAAAAAATAAGAGTAAAAGAGAAAAAACAGTGAGCATATTCTCTTTCATTATAATGCAAAAAATAAAACTATAACATTACACACACTACATACACAAAATCCACCTACAGAACCCCTCAAAAATAAATAGATAGATAAATCTCAGAAATGCCTTTATATATAATAGAATGGAAAAGTGAAAATAATAGAATAAAAAATAAAATATAACACTGACACCACTAGTCAGTTAGAAGACAACATTGTCAGCAACATTGGCCTCATTGAAATTAAACTAGCCGATAATAAACTAGATAAAAGAATAATTGAGTTATAAAAATAGCAAATCTTGAAAATCGTAACATAATGGATGTTCTTCGTGTTTCACTGTTGCAGTCATTACATTTGGGTAATCTGCTGGCAGGTTGCCCTCACTCTGCCTGATTAACAAAGTCTTGGGTCCTGCGTCGGTTGCTGTCCCTTCTTCCATGACGTCAGGTCGTCAGGGGTATAAAACATGCAGCCGACGCCATTACATCAGTCTTTCTTGCCGTATGGTGGCCGCAGCAGAAGCAGTTCGCAAGTGCCAGTTGGCTGACTCCTGAAATTTTCGTTTTCGAGTTTCAGAACCAAAGTCTTCAACTAAAAGCTAAGTACCCCATTGGGGAAACTTTTTCTTGCTCCTTACCGATGTCAGTAAAAGTTAATAATTGCATTACTTGTGGGAAGCAAATACCTCATAAAGATTTTCATTTGTACTGTATTCCTTGCCTAGGCCCTGACCACGATGTAACTTGCTTGTCAGTTTTGCGCTTTATTTAATCAGCGCACTATCCGTTGTCGGTACATTTTTGCTTCTAAATATTTAGGTTCTCGGTTTAATTATCCAGAAATGACATTGGTTAGCCATCCGACTACCGGAATACTGAAAAAATGCAAAGAAAAAGACAGAGACAGGCCGTTGAGGTCCAAAACTGCTGACAACGCTTCTCTTAAGCTAGTCAAAAGTTCACCGGTACTCAGTGAGGCACTTTCGCAGCCCCTGATACCCGCTACTTCTGATTCACAGGCATCTACTGAGAACCATTCGGAGTCCGGTATGCCGTGAGATGCTTCACCTATGGAACTCGCGGATGTCTCTACCTTGGATGAGTCTGGAGCCGCTGTGCAGGCACCGGCTTCTGAGGGTGTATTCAGGCCGTCAGACTTGCATATTAAACTGACTCCACCTTCAATACTAAGGCCTAAATCTCAATCTATGTCTAAAAAACCGACGCCCAGGCCACAAGTTCAGACCCCTATGCCTAAAAAACAAATTATCAAAATGGCTGAAGATTTTAATTACTCTAATCAGGGGTAGTCAAACCCCCCCCCCCCCTTCTAAGAGGCCTAGGGCTGAACTTGACTATGAATCTTCTGAACAGGACTCTGTTTCTTCTGACTCTTCTAATGACCTAGATTTGTTCATACCTACTTATGAGGATTCTGATGCTTCCATCCCTGAGGACTTTTCTTTTGGGTAAACTTTACATACCTTAAGGGAGCATTTCCACTGGGAAAGTCAGGAATTTTCTGAGTCCAAAAAGAGGCTTAGGGATTTCCTTCTTCTAATAAGTGGCCACAAAAATCCTGCTATCTGTAAGACAAATACTGCAAGCCTTGGGGTTCATGGCCTCCTGCATTCTTCTAATTCCATATGCAAGACTGCATATGAGGAAACTTCAGTAGTACTTAAAAAGTTTATGGAGTCAACATTGTCACAGCCTGGAAACAATGATTCCTATCATACCTTGCCTGCGCCTGGAGTTCCTATGGTGGGCAGAGGCCTGCCACCAAAACAAGGGACTGCCATTCACACCACCCCCTGCCACCCAAACCCTAACTACAGACACATCAGACTACGCATGGGGGCCTCATCTGGCAGGGAAGTGCATTCAAGGCAAATGGAGCCCAAATCAAATGCACCTACATATCAATCAAAAATAAATGCTAGCTGTACAGAATGCTCTGACAGCCTTCAAGGACTACCTTCATCCAGGACAACTAATGGTAAAGACAGACAACACCACCGTTATGTGGTACATAAACAAGCAGGGGGGTACACATTCCTACCCCCTCTGCAGACTAGCCATGGCATTGTGGAACACGGCCTTGAGCTACCAAGTACAACTACAAGCCCAATTCCTGCCAGGAAAGCTGAATATTCTGGCAGACGAACTAAGCAGAAATCTCATGGACCCACATGAATGGAAACTGCAACCACGGATTTTCAATATCTTGACAAGCAAATGGGGGAGCCCAGATATAGATCTTTTTGCCTCACCCCAGAACTATCAGTTGGACAAAATTTGCACAAGAACACCTCACAAAAAAGCCTGGAAGGTGGATGCTCTGTCCTTCAGCTGGAAAAACCTATCAGTTTATGCCTTTCCCTCTCTGCCTCTGCTCTTCACAGTTCTGCTAAAAGTCAAACAGGACAAACCAAAAATGATTTTGATTGCTCCAGACTGGCCACGCCAACACTAGTACCCGCTCCTGCGCAGTGTGTCACAAATTTCTCTATGGCACCTGCCTCAGACACCTTCCTTACTGTCTCAGCAGGAGAACTAAATCCTGCACCCTCAGCACCCAACAATGAATCTTGCAGCTTGGCTAATCACTTAAATTGCTCCTTAGCATCCCTCAGCAAACCTATGACGGATGTCATTTTGGAGGCGAGAAGACCTAGTACTAGAAAATCTTATGCTGACAAATGGAAAAGATTCTGTGCCTGGAATCAATCTCAAGGGATGAGCACAGCAGCGCCCACTTTACCTCAGATTTTGCAATACTTAACTGAGATGCTTCACAAGGGCCTCTCTTTTTCCTCCATTAAAATCCATGCCTCAGCCATTTCAGCTCATTACAACACAGAACCTCCCCACTTCTCTCATCCTCTGCTCAAGCAGTACCTCAGAGGGGCCAAAAACATGAGATCACCCAGGAGAGCTCCAACCCCTGCCTAGGACCTTAACTTTGTACTGGAGAAACTCACTCTACCTCCTTTCAAGCCAGCTGCTACTGCAGACTTAATTTTTTTTTCTTGGAAAACAGCCTTCCTTTTAGAACTCCCTTCAGCTAGAAGGATATCTGAATTACAGGCCCTTATGGCAGTGGAGCCTTTCATCATCTTTCATGCGGACAAGGTGTCACTCAGGACCAATCCATCCTTCATGCCCAAGGTGGTATCCAGTGCGGCTCTTAATCAGTCCATTCATTTGCCAACTTTCTTTCCCAATCCACAGAACAAGGGGGAGCGGATTCTGCATTCATTGGCTGTACACAGACAACTTAGATTCTACTTGGACAGGACTAAATCGCAAAGAAAATCTGAACAACTGCTGGTAGCATTTGCTACAGGGGCAGAGGGGAAGGCTATTTCAAAACAAACCATTTCTAAATGGATAAGCCATTGCATTCATTTCTGCTATAAGCACCATGGAAAACCTATCCCTCAGAGGATCAGATCTCATTCCACCAGGGCTGCATCTACTTCTGCAGTCTTTTTCAGAGGTGTTCCTACCAGGGATATTCTAGATGCTGCTACCTGGAGTTCAGTTCATACTTTCACCAAGCATTATCACTTACCAATTTTCTCTAAATCCAGAGTTGGCTTTGCCACTGGTGTTTTGCAGGGCCTTATAGCTGGTCCTAATGCTGTATAAATCCATCCTCCCAACCATAGCTTTGGGAATCTACCCAAATGTAATGACTTCAACAGTGAAACACGAAGAACATAGTACAGTTGTGTAAACTTACCATATATGTAGATGTTCGAGTGTATTCACTGTTGCAGTCCTGGTTACCCTCCCTCCAGCCCCCTGTTTTTCTCTTTCTTTTACTATGCTTAAAAGCCTTTTTGGTGTATTTGCTTTTGGTTGGAGTATAATTTTGTGTTTTTAAATATATATATTTTTCTCCCCATTTGGGGGGCACCTGACATATGGGGCAAAAAAACCTGATGTAATGGTGTTGGCTGCATGTTTTATACCCCTGATGACGTGACATCATGGAAGAAGGGACAGCAACTGGCGTAGGACCCAGGACTTTGTTAATCAGGCCGACTGAGGGCAACCTGCCAGCAGATTACCCAAATGTAATGACTGCAACAGTGAATAAACTCGAACATCTACATTTATGCTGTGTACACAACTGTACTTTGCCACTCAAGTAAAAATGCACCAAAAGTGGAGTGACATTCTTAAAAAGAAAATCAGAAACTAGTGAAATTAAAACAGCCAACTGAAGCCAGTGTGAATTCTTAGTCCAAAGAACATCATAAAATGAATAAATAGAATATGTTGTAGTACGTGTGAAACAATAACATACCTTCCACTATAGAACTTAGGGAACCAGCTTTATGATTCAAGGCTTGGTCAGTCATCTCCAAACACGTTCCTTAAACCTACAGTACAATATACTTCATGTAGCTCTCACCAGACCACTGCATATTTCATTTGTATGCATAAATGATGGCTTTGCACGCTCTTGTTGCTCCTGTCCCTTCACATATACGTTAAGCAATGGGACAAGCCTTGCCTAACCACAACTTACTCTACAGGGCTGTTGCCATCTGGCTTCCTTAGCTGTACACATAGAGATGTATTTGCTTTTATGATTCAAATTATAATTTATCTCTGTTGCAGACACAATGAAGACATGTCTTCTGTTCACCTTCCTGCTTCAAAAGAGAAATCTATACCAATGTATTAAAATGAGAATTAATGTATTTTTTTCCTTCATTAAAGTGATAATACAAGCAGTGCTTCCTAGATAGTAAACAGTCTACCAGGATTACTGTAGGCAGGGAGATAATGTCCTAAACAGAATTATGGAACAAAACAAAACAAGCAAGCATATTGGTTTCACATAGTCTAGACAAGTAAACTGAAACTTGAAACATGTAAATGCATAAACTTAAATGGTCAAACATTAATTAGTGGCTGAATGGGGAGGTCATATAGTGGTAAGACATTAACTTGTGCTGCCATAACTCCTGTCAAAGTTGTCAGGAAATGCCCAAGCATAGGAATATTTAGTAGAAGCTAAACAGCTGCAAGCCTGCAATGGACATCACAAAAAAGTAAAACAAAATGAATACAGCACTGACATGCCTCTTTTATTGTTGAGTTCATGAGGTTTGACATGTTTCAAAAAATGTATCAGACTGCCATATCCTGCTCTTCTGTTTGAAATTAATTCACTTGTGGGAATGAATGGGAAAACATTGATTATCATTGTCAAATTAGGGGCAGTCTTCTATACAGACATTAAATAAACAGATAAACATAAGGCATAACTTGAGCAGTGAATGTGTTAAATACGTCCTTGCAAACTTCTGTAAAAAGGGTTTCATGTTAAAAACAAACATTGTCTACCTGAGTTATTTTAAAGAATAAATACTTATAGTTAGATTGAACTGAAAGCAGATTAAAGAAAATGAGCTTTATGATTTACAGATGGATGTACTTGTGTGTAGCTGTTAGGCTTTCTTGCAGTAGCATCTATGAGGAGTTGAGTAATATACTTGTTTGTCATTGTTGGTACCTACTTGTGATTAAGTTTAAAAGCCATCAGTAAAACTGTACTGCTGATTGAAGTCATCACAATTTTAGATAGATCTCCAGTGATCTTTTCATCTGTTGGAAAGATTATACTTATGTTGGTGGAAAATGCCCTCCTGTCTGCTTTGGGAGAATGAATGTAATAATAAATCATTGCATTTGGGATATACCCACACTGTTGGTGTTTTCTTTGAGCCAGAGGTTGGCCATAGCTTCTCCTTGTGAGGTACCAATATGGTTCTCCCAATGGGTAAGCACTGATGTAGGCAGCTGCATTCTTGCACAGTATTTTCAATTTTCACAGATTTGAGTATTATATATATCCCAGCTCACTAAAAGAAATTCAGTATTCTACTTTAGCAGCTTTATTTTTTGATGTTTTTCTCCATTAATCCAGTAACAAGTGTGAATCTGTAAATTTTCCTACAATATTTCAATTTGCGTTGTATTTATATTTTATGACCTTGCAAATAACACTGATTGTTATGGTATTTATTGCAAATTAAACAAGCCAACAACCACAAGGAAGCAGAAACTTTTGACAGTTATTTAAAAAGAAAGATGTCTGAGGTCGATAGACATAGAAAAAAAAATATTCAGCTGGCAATACTGGAGGAAGTAATTAAGCTGATTCAAAAGAGCGCAGAATCTATTAAGAATGCATCACTACCATCATATTTTGGGATGTCTGCAATTACATTTAAGACTATTACTTTTCATAGACTCTCATTAAAAGGAGCACAAAAGCGACCTTATCTATGTCCAGAGAGCCTCTAATAATGCATTGCTTACCAGATATGAGACTGGCCAGTCAGCTTTATCAGTACTGAAGTCGAGAGATGGTCAGTATTTTCAAATGTAGTTCTGGAGATGAGAAATCCTGAATCAGATGGTTTTGAAGTGTAAGAGACAGAAATTTCTCCCATATTTAAGGCAGTTTCTTTTTAGTTTACAGCTGCAACTTCCTATGTTTATACTGTTTCATCCATCAATTACAAGACATTTTCTGAGTGTTTGTTCTGGCCTTATTAGTTTGGGACTGATTAAATTTACTTTTTTTTTTTTTACTTGTTTTGCATTCTTTGCCCCTACTGTCTGTCAGTCATCAGCCTCCTTCATGGCCAGTCGTGGTATTCATTCCCCTTAGGGTGGGCCAGGAAGGTCTGTCATTCAGACAGCCATCAGTGATGGTTTGAGGTTTTGTCCTTTAGTTAATCTTATTCCTAATGTATGCACCTAATAACGTACAGGGGAGGGGTTGCAATAGGGTAACAGTACAGGTTGTCTCCTTACTTATGTAAGGAGAATTCTCACCAGGTATCCCTACCCCACCCCTTTTAGCACATAGGACAAGCTTCCAGTCTCCTTTAGGAAGCTAACACAACCCAGTGTGCCAGCTAGTACAAGTAAACCCTCTCACTTCCTTGCAAGTTGGGCTACACCTCTTCCCTCCTCTCCCTCCCTACCTTTCTAACAAGCTACTCTGGGACTTTACATTGGAGTATACTTTCTTAATATCTGGAAACATGTCTTTCAAATAAAATAAAAGATATCTCTCAAAATTCATAATGTGTCTTTAGCAAAATACCTGAAATCATTTCCCTAAATGTATAAAGATACAGCAGGTTTCATTGATTTTATAATCATGTGCTGTACTGCTCTCTACATAGTAATTCTTTCCTTCTATGTCACCACAGCCTATGTTTTGACAAGTCCATCCTGTTTTGTAACCAGCTGTCCCCTAGGCTGCCCTGTCTGAACAGTATAAAACTGTATTCTGGGCTATAATAAGACAAACATAGCTATAACATTCCTTCCAAGGAAAACCATTACATAGAAACAATTGGATGCCCTTAATTTATTGATGTTAATAATTTCCCTTTTGTTTTGGTATAACTTATCAACACATATTCCAAATACCACCTTTCTTAATTACTTCATTTGATGCCCCTCGATCTATCAGATATGTTGCCTGATGAATCCTAAAGGAATGTTTTGAAAAGTGAGCTGGAATATTTGTATTACTCAGTGCCCTCTGAAACATCCATTAAAAGTGTTTTACCTGCAAGATATGCCCTGAGGGAAATGCAGATACTGGGTCAGTAATGTTCGCCACCCCCCCCCCCCACCCCCGCTTTACTTGTTCAATGTATTTGTTCAGTTAACAGAGCATATCAACTTAACCTCACACTTTGTGAAAATGACCTCCTGGCCATTATATCTAATTCAACAATCTGAAATATCCCTAATATATGCAAACTGGTGGTGCGGCTATCATGGCATACATTGTATAAGTATCACATGGCAGAGATACTTTCCATAAGTAGAGGTAAAATTTCAATCTCCAGGTGTGAAGGGTCATCAGTGACATACAGATGGAAGTTTTAATTCTACCAGAACTATTCACTGTGAAGTAAGGTGGGCAGAGGCACCAGTCCTTGGACATGCTTACCACTGCCCACAAATACATTTATCTAGGCCTAAAATCTGATGCCTGTCAGGGTTATGGTCTTTTGGGAAATATCACTGATAGTAAATAGATTATAATATAAAATGTCACAGAAATATGAATCACTAAACAGTTGAGTAAGTATTGATTGACCTTAAAAGCTTGTAGGAAGTATGCAGTGTTGCCCTAAGTATGGGCCTATGCCATCTGCGCTCAAAAATAGGTTTCACGTTGAGTTACCCATGATGCAGAATCTTTGGCCTAGCTGCCCATGCTCCTTTCTCAATACTCTCTTTCTGTCTGTATCTCTTGGTTTCAGTGTCTTCCAGTGCTCACTTACCCACAGTACATATACTTTGAATAAACTTCTAACACACTCAGATGCACGCACATACACGTGTACACACACACACACACACACACACACACACACACACACACACACACACACACACACACACACACACACACACACACACCGAGTAGTCTTACCATTTGGAGGTGGATGTCATCAGCTTGTCACCATTTAGCAATAAATACCTTCATATCAGTTAATAAGTAAAACTGAAGAAATAAAAATATGCTTGACTTCAGAAAGACTGAGTTAAACAGAATAGGCTAACAGTTAAATATGCAAAGAAATTTAAATCTGCAGACAGAAAGAAAATAATCACTTTAAAAATCAAAAGTTTACAAGAATGATAAGCATCTGTCTTACAGATATGTTTTCCTAGTTCTTCCTTAACTGAACTAATTACTGAGCCCTAAACTACAGCAACTGAATTTTCAGAAAATATCACAGGCTGAGAGATACATGGGGAAACACAAAGACTCACATGTTTGTATAGCACAAGATCCAGGGTTGTGTAAAACAAACAAAATGAAGTCCTTCACTAAAGGTCCACTTCCCAAAATTGTCCGAAAAACAGCATCCTCAAAGAAGACAGGTTCAGTCTGTCATGGAAAGGGTGAGAAGGAGTGCTGCATCGAACTGCAATCCCTTGTTGGCTCTGCATGTAGGTGCTTTAGCAGAAAAAGCAATGGACATTGATCCTAGTGGGAGCAGTGAAACAGAGTTCACAGAACTATTAAACACATTACAGAACCACCTGATGAAATTGAAACGTCTGCAATGGCAGAGATTTCATTTAGAGGCGTGTTTAGAGCATAAAATTTCTCCAAGGGGTCTACGAGTGCTCTGCATGCCTACACAAGGTGAGATTTATCCAGACTTACTAGCGCAGTGGCAGCGTATTAATCTTGAAACAAGTTTTTCATATATGAGATTACTGGTTAAATTTTTCTCACCACAAGACAGCCCACTGGTAGAAGACATAGAAACTTTACAGACAAGAATACTGTGTATTCAGATGACCATCATATTCATAAATTAGAAGATGTCTTTTGTTCTACTGCAGCATATGATGTTAACTTACAACTAATAAAACCTAGGAAAATGGTAAGGGATTACAGAGATTTTGTGACAGGTCATAGTTTTACTTTGCCGAGGGAAAGGGAACAAGTACAGCAACCAGAAAAGAGAACTACTATGTCCTTCCCTTGCCCAAGTGTTCGAAAAGGACATTTATTTGCTGCAGTTAATAATGTGAATAACCAAGGCTTGGTTTCTCCTCAAACAGAAAGCCAAGTGGTTAATATGGCAACTGTAGCTGCACAGAGTACATCCGAAGTCTTAGTAACCACCCAGAACATCTGACGAGAGTCACTTGACATTGTAGATTGAACAAACCGACATGGCGGATGACCAAGTGAGGCTAGGAGCATGGCTGAAGACTTTTTCATTACTGAATAAATCCACTTCTTCTTTTCCACAACTGCCGGTCTTGGTAAAAAAGGAGGAGGACCGCAAATGGAACTATTCTTACAGCAGGAAATCGAAGAAACAGAAGACTTCAGTGTGACTGGTGACTATAACAACATTGTTTATAACATATCTGATATTGCTCTTTCTAGTGGGCAAATGTATGTTTTAAATAAGGGTTTAACCTTTATTCCGAGTGTAGGTTCTGTTTATAATGAAGTGATTATGGATTTAATGTTATTTGGCAGGAATGTTTCATTGACACGTTTATTTGGTAATAGAACTTATATGCAACAGGATTCCTTGAGACAACTCCGCACCTTTGTACCCTCCATGCATCCGATGGTTCATACTTTTTTTGAAGGTTTAAGAAGATGAATTTAAATTCTTTTTGAATAGTGAACGAAGAAATAAATACTATAATTTGACTATGGCACAGAGGCAAGGATTAGATTCTTTAATTCGTATGATGATAGAATAATAATTAAACCCACTGATAATGGTGGGGCTGTTGTGGTAATGAACCAAGAATTTTACAAGGACAGAGTTCTGCTATTGTTACAGGATACCTCCACCTTTTTACAAATATCACCCTTAACTGTGAAGATGATAATTTTCATGGTTAAACAAGGATTAATGTCTTTAAAACATGAGGGCATATTAAATGAAGATTTGTTAAAGTTTTTTTTAGTAGAACATCTAGTTACTCCTGTGTTTAAGGCAACTCCCAAGGTGCACAAAGATTTATTAAACCCACTGATGAGACCAATAGTCTCGGGGAGAGGTTGGGTTACTGACAATTTATCTATATGGGTGGAATGTACTTTAAAGCAGATTTTACAGGTATTTCCCAGGATTTTAAAATATACAGGTCATTTTCTGTCCACGTTGTATGACTTTCTATGCCTATGCGTGAATGGCAATTCAGAATATTTATTAGTGACCTTAGATGTTAAGAATTTATTTATGGTTATTAGTAAGGAATATGGAATATAGCCATTAATTTTATATTGACCAACAAGGTGCCATTTGAAGCTAGTAAGAAAAAATAGTTTGTGAAATATTGAAATTGATTCTGGAAAATAATATTTTTTTGTGCTATGGCAATTATTGTAGACAGAGACGGGGGATTGCAATGGGCACTCTATGTGCCAATTCTTACGCAAACCTTGTCTTAGCTTATTGGGAAGAAGTAGTGATTTTTAACACTACACACAACTGGAAGAGACAATTATGTCATTACGTAAGATTTGTGGATGGGCACCCCCAATGAGTTAGAACAATTTGTGACATACTTGAAAACTAGTACAGATTTCTTGAGGTTTATTATGCATGGCTCAAGGGATAGCATAGATTTCTTAGATGTGCATCTAAGTAGAGATAGCAATGTAGTTTAGTTACATCATTATACAAGAAAAGTTGCTGGAAAAACAGCATTCTGGCCTTTGATAGTATGCACACGAGACATAATTTTGACAACATAATTAGAGGACAGGTGAACAGGATTTCCCGTCTATGCAACAATGATGCACAATTTGAAAGGGAGATTGTGGATTTAGGAATTAATTTGAATAAAAGGGGTTATAGGAAGACCAAAGTGGATGAGATTATTAATAGTAGTAGATGCCACAGAAAACAGTAAAGCCAGACCATGGTTTTCAGCAAAATTGTCGCTGGACGCTAATGTGCCTGTTGCAGATAACACTACTAGGGGTGATACAAATGTCGTTTAATGTTAACTTACATCAGTTATATATGAGATATATGTGAAATTATTAGAAGAAACTGGAAGGTCATGTTAACAGATGATAAGATAGGAAGTATAGTAGGAGGAACTCCTTCATTTGGCTTTAGAAAAAAT
Organism: Protopterus annectens; assembly: GCF_019279795.1. Taxonomy (NCBI): domain Eukaryota; kingdom Metazoa; phylum Chordata; order Ceratodontiformes; family Protopteridae; genus Protopterus; species Protopterus annectens. The sequence goes on along the minus strand of NC_056732.1, from coordinate 999,275,702 downwards.
AAGAATCTAAAGGACTTATTTAATCAGGAACACAGGACTGTCCAAGGAAACACATTCCAACGAAAAGGAACTTTTACGTGCAGACAATGTAAAGCCTGTCCATATATTATGGAAAGCAATCAATTTATACATCCCTTAACAGGCAAAGAATATCATATAAATAAGTATGCAGATTGTAAGACACAAAATGTTATTTATTTAGCCACATGTCAATGTTATACCTCTTTATATGTAGTAAAAAACAATTGTATGTTAAAAGAAAGGATTTTGGAACATCTTTCAGTGATAAGGTTACATACCACAAACAATGCACTTTTTTGGCATGTAATAGGTAATCCTGAACATAGTTTCAGGTTCATGGTGCTGCAGGTTATATATGCTAACACTAGAGGAGGAAATTTGGTTAACCACACAGAATATAATGAGCAGTAGCGGCCTTAGGTCAATTGGTGCCCTAGGCAAAAGGGCATCATGGCATCCCCAACCACACCACCCAGTGCCCCCATCCTGGTCTACCTATACCAAACAAATACTGGAAAAGTGCACCTACCAGAGCGGCTCCCTAGGCGGCCGCCTAGTTGGCCTATGCCTAAGGCCGACTGTGATAATGAGATGAAATGGATTATAGAGCTAGCAGCAGATCAAGCTCCAGGCTTGAATGATGTCATACAACTTAAACCGGCCCTAAAAAGGAGGAGGGTGCAATACTAGAATGTGATTGGTTATTTTAAATGTTTAAATCTGATCTTGTTTGTCTTGTGATTTTATCTGAAGAAGGGCTTCGGCCCGTAAGCGCTCATGTACTTGTGATTTTATTTATGTACTTGTGATTTTATCTGTGGCTTTTATTAAAAGTGTGACTCAGCCTAGTGGTCCGATTGCTCTTTTTATATGCTGTTTTTAAGATCCAGGGTTGTGGTTCTTTTATCTCTCTTCTTTTCATCATCTGCTTGACTTATATGTTTTCCTTACAGAAACCACCAATGTAGATTCACATATGTCTACTAATAAATTTGCTTTTCTGGTCTTGGCTAGAAATCTCCTATTTGTTTCATAGCTTAGAAAAAGTCACAGATCCTGTAATTACTGTTCTTGTTTCACATGTCAGCTATACAGTCACATCCTGTTTATAATTTCTTTATTTCTCACTGGAATGCAGTTACAAGCTTAAGGTGCAAAATGCATGTTTTTATATACTGCATAGAAAAAGGTCATAAGTTCATAGGTTCACAGGTAAGTACTGGGTTAGCTGCTCTTTGGGCCACTTTAAGCCTAGCCAGTTTCCCTTTTTGTGCTCAAAATAATGTATCCCATTTGGTTATAAATTGGCCTTACCCACTCAGTTATTAATAATAATTTATTAAACCTAATGAGAATAAATGTGATCATACCGTCGATAGTTTGAGGTGATCCATGTGTGGAATAAAACATTTAGGAGCTGCCTCTGTCCATTAGAAGTACAGGAGGCAATCCTGGGGTACATTTTCCATTTCCTATCCATAAATCTAAGTTGCGCTTGAAGGTGGACAGGGATGAACTTGTTTTATGAGGCTGGGGAGTTTGTTCCAGAGCAGTGTTATCCTCTCACAAATCAAACTCTGCAAGACACACTTGTATGTATCTCAACTTTTTTCACTAGATCCTAAAGGAGAATGAATTATTCCTTCATCTGTATACAATTTTTTAATTTAATACATGTAAACATTATGTGTGTGTATGTGTGCGCATATATTGTTACACACACGCACACACACACATATATATATATATATATATATATATATATATATATATCTTGGGAGTGACAGTGGTTTTTGGGAAATAGGAAGGAAAGGGAGGCAAAGTGGTGAAGAAGAGGGGATTCTGAGTGTACTTTAGGGGAATGACAAAGACATTTGCATGACAAATGTCTCCATGTCTAAGGTAGCACCCCCACCTTTATCCTATCATGTCCTGTGCACAAAAGAGGAGTACTGTTCCCCACAGTATACTGAACCAAGCCTCACCCTTCTACTTAATCATTCCTTCTTTTCCTTCCCATTGATATTTAATTTTGCTCTCATATTTTCCTCAATCTTTCCTCTGTTTTTTTTTTTTTTTGTATAAAGATCTTTACAGTGATATGCAATCCTTTAGCAGAGATCTAACTGCATATAAAACAGACTATTTCTAAATGGTTGTCTAAGGCTGCTTCCTTTTGGTATACTCATCATAACAAAACTATTCCAGGCAGGGTCAAGACCCACTCTACCAGTACCATGATTTCATCTGTGACATTTTAGTAAGGGTTGGATTGTAGAAGTATTCTAGAAGCAGCAACTTGGTCCTCTATACATACTTTTACAAAGCACTCTAAGCTTAAATCCTTCTCTAGGTCCAGATCAAGCTTTGCTAGGACCATTCTCCAGAGGCTGCTGGACCCTTCTCCTTCCATCTCCCAAATGTAGTTAGCTAAGGTAATCTACCCAAGATCAATATGATGAACAAACTACAGTTGTGTAACCTGAACTTGTATAACAGTAGATATTTGACTGATCAATGGTGCAGTAGTCACTCCTTTACTCCATCCTCCCCCCTTGTGTTTTTTGTATTTTTTATGCCAGGATGTGGACTTTTATTTTTTTGTTGCTCATAGAATTGTCCTTTCAGGGCTTATACTCCATCTTTCATTTGGCAGAAAAACTCTGATGGGCTTTGTGCACAAACTTATCTTTTAGTCACCTCATCTCGAACTGCTTGGCGGTTTGTGTGTGTTGAAGGTGCCCTTAAGCTTTGGAAGATAGACAGCTGTTATATCCTTGGCAGGATATAACTGATATAGCTAAGGCTGCTGCAGCAGTAATCATTTGAACACCTACTGCTGTGGTAAGTACAATTACACAACTGTATTTTCAATGTGCTAAATGTATATTTGCTTTCATTAGCTCTGCTTGGCAGAGGATCAGTTAATTAATCACTGGGGCGGCGAAAGCCGACACACACTGGCTAAGCTTATAAATGCCCTTGGGCAGATAGCCTAGAACCTACCTATGAACCTATAACTAAACCTGCTAATCTTTCATGCATTTATTTTATTGTACCATATATCTGAACTTATTTTATCACAACATGCATCATCACCATCATGTTTTCTGTAACACATATACCACAGTATCATTTTACAGTGCTTCTGTTATACAAGCAAAATTATTCACGCTTGCCTTTTATCATTGCTTCCTTATCCATTATATTTGAGAGAGTCGCAAATGCCTGGAAGACACTACCAAATTATATTAAAGCAAGCACTAGCTTAGATATTTTGTAAGAACAACTGGGCACATTATGGCGGAGGGGTGAATGTTTTGGTATACTGGAAGCCTTGAAGTGCATTACTGCCTATGCGTGTGTGTGTGTGTGTGTGTGTGTGTGTGTGTGTGTGCGTGTGCGTGTGCGTGTGTGTGTGTGTGTGTGTGTGTGTGTGTGTGTGTGTGTGTGTGCAAGTGCATATATGTATGTATGTGTGTGTACATATATATATATATATATATATATATATATCTATATATATATATATATATATATATATATATATATATGTGTGTATACACATACACACTGAGGCATATTTCTGTAACCATCACTGTCAGGCCCATGGCTGGCTCTAAACTCTCATTTCACTTTAGCTGCCTTGATTGTCTATAGCTCTGCTTCAAAATGTCCATGGCACATCATGCATTTTAAATATTCCACACAGAATTTAACACACTGCAATGTTCCACATGCAGTCCACCCTTCAGAAGCAGTAGACCTTCCCTCACCAGTAATGCTGCTAGGTGCTAGTTATTTTCTGACACCACGATGCGTTGACCAAGGCATTGGTTGTTTCACCATATTCAGTGAACAAAAAGCTTAAAGATCATATGCAACAGACCAAAACTAAATGCTATATAAATATTCTGTTTAGGGCCTTTTTCAGAGCTGCATCTTGCCTGTGGGGTGCAACGGATGTGTAGTTATAAAAAATGCTGAAATATTAATTTAAAAATGCAGCAACATCACACCTGATGTTTCTGACTCTCAGAATGCCTCCTGGGTGGATGTCATTTGGATTTACAGTTTGCCGACATAATTAGGTGGTTTCTGGTGTCAGCGCAGCTCATGTAGAACACATTGGAGTAAAATTAATTTGCACTTGCATGTCTACCTTTAAATACTTTTGATGCTTCATTATTCCATGTCTGTATACATTCTGGCTTCATTTTGTCTTCATTTAAAATCAAGTCTCCATTGTATGTAACATCCAAATGAAGATGTTAGCTGCAGTTACTTACTTGTACACTGTGTTTAAGGTACTGCAGCCGGCACCTTCAAGTTAAAGGTTACAAAGTTTTTTTTTGCATTTACATTATCAAATTTTGGTGTGTGTTACACCCTCAAACAATCAGTATCCAAAATACATTTTTAAATTTTTTTTCATACTGTACACTGCTGAGAGAGATGTACTTTAATTTCCTGGAACTTATAACATCCAAAAATTCATGTCATCAAGGCAGTTGGCGTACTTGTACACATTATGTATGTATGAGATGTGGTATATGTATGACTTCAGATGTAAACAGATTTTTTTTTTATTATGTATCTGTTGCAGTTTAAACTACAGCTGTTCACAAATGCAAATGGAATGCATATAGAGAGAGAATGCTGAAGAAAAATGACCTTTTAAAGATAAACATCCATTTATACATAATCTTTAACTGGTCTTGAATTTACTGTATTATATACCTAGTGCTCACTCCTTCCCTCCCCTCTGGTACCTACTTCATCCTTCTGGTCCAGACTGACACCTCAGATTGTCACTATTGACCAAGACTAGAAAGTCACTCACCTTTCACCTGTAACCTAAATCTGCATAGGAAGGCCAGCTCTGTCATGGTGGGGGAGAGGGAGCCAGGTCAGAGTAGTCTGTTTACAACCTTCCCTTTTCTTAGTAGATATTATTTTAAATGTTAAGTCTGTAAAAATGAGGATGAATTTTTGAAACAATGTTATAACTATGGGCATTGGGATGCGCATGCACTCTACTTAGCTGAGCATATTTATTTTTAATTGCAGAAGCACCTGCACACCTTGATGATGGGATGAGTGAAGTAGGCTGATGTCAGTACTGTGGTGCCTGCATTCAAAGCAGCAATGGCTGTGGAAGGCATCCTGTGGGGAAGATAGCTTTCTCCTTTGTCCCACCCATGATCTAAACAACCAGTCAAAATCGCCTTTGGGGCTGTCGGATTAGTTGTCTAGAGTGTGGGTGGGATGGCAAGGTGCAGAAATCAGAAAACTTTACAGAAGGAAGTTGATATAATGACTGCAGTGGAAATATCTATAGAAGTCCAAAATCAGCAGTATCAGGAGTGCCTGCAAGGCAGTGCTATGACTCAAATGCAGCTAGTTCTAATGGTCTGGATTGTGGTAAGTAAATATTTTTACTTTTATTTTATTTATTTATTTATTTATTTATTTTGGTAGGCAACCTGATGTGATGGGCAGCAGATGTGGTTTTGCAGAACTTTTGTGTATTTGTGTCAAATATATTACAATACTTTACAGGAACTGGATATTTTATGTATAAAACAGAATTTAAAAATTGCCAAATTATCAAGGATGTTGCTTGTATTACAATTGTATAGCGGAGGTGTACACAGTTAAATTTAGTGTAATTGATGGGAATGGAGCTGAGGGCTGTATGTGGATAAAAATGATTGACTTTGATTTTGTTTGCTCAAGGTTATTTATTTTGACTTTAGAGAACTAAGGTGCATTGTGAATCAATGGGAATGCTTCATTGAGTCTGCTATTTATGTGAAACAAAGTTGACATATATTAGTGTAGTCAATATTTTTTTATCACAAACAAACATCTGAGGTATATACAGCCAACAAAGTTGCTATAACTCCTGGCGAGCTGTGTGTGAATGAAAATATCTAGCCCTTTTGGTGTCTGCTATGTTTAAACGGTCATTGATATGACTTTGCTGGACTAGTGCGCATTTGCGAAAAGTAGCTTGGAGTACTGTATGTTGACTACTGTGTGTTTGCATAAAACAAACTTGAAATACATTACTCTGTCCATATTTATTTATTTTTGTATCACAGTCAGATATCTGAAGTGTACATAGTCAATAATGTAGCTATAGATTTTGGGCATGTGGATTGTCTGTGGAAGAAACTTGACTGACCTTTCTACTGTGGCCAAATTAATTCAAATTAATAATTCACTTGAATTTAAGTGAAGTACAACACTGATCCACTTGGACCATTTATAGACTCAGCCCAAGAGCACTGTCTGATTAAGTGACTTCCTCATAGTCACACAGTAGGCAAATTTGGGCTGAGGTATTCAAACTTGAACTACAGGAAGCAGTTGAACAGCTCACAGCCCTTATCCTCTTTGTTAACCTGTAGATAATCTGGATTTGCAGGAATAGTGTGCATTTGTATAAAGCAAGTTGGAATACTTTACTTTAGTCATTGTTTTATTAGAATCAAACATCTGAGGAGTATGTAGTCAATAATATGTGTGAGATCTGAGGAGTATGTAGTCAATAATATGTGTGAGATTGATGAGGCAGAGGCTATCTTTAGATAAAAGTTTTCACCCTGCTGACATTTGATGACTGATATGGCTTGGCAAGAGTATTGTTGCATGGTGTATTTGCATTTGCTGAAATCAATATAAAATTATTACTTTGGTGTTTGCTTATATCTATGTGTGTGCATGGATGTGTACATATGTGTGCAGGGAGGGGGGTGTTGCAGTATACTTAAGAGGGACAAGTTAGCCAGCATTATACACAATGAATGTTTGTCTTTGGAGATCTGGGCATGATGCACAAAAATAACTGATCACTGGCACAGTGGTGCAGTAATTAGCACTGCCATCTGTTACCCCTTGTCTTTATGGTTAAGTCTATGCATATGGCTTTTTTCTGTGTGTAATCTGCATGATCTCCCTGTAAGTGTGTGGGTTAATACAAGTGATCTGCTGTTTTCCTCCAAACTGTCATTCTCCCAACTTTCCAGTGGGTAAGCATGTACATATATTACAGCAGTCCAGAATGCCACATAATGTTCATATTTTTCATCATAGTCTTTGAATGCTCCTCATAAAATTTGTGTTTTTTGGAAAATAAGTGAGAATTGAACTAGCAACCTTCTAAGTTTATAGGGGCATCACTTAAAATATGGTATTGGGCCTTTACCCCCCCCCCTTTATTTTTAGCTTTGTCCAGGATTTTTATGCTAAGAGGTTAAGAGGTATGAACATGTAGTGCGTGTGTGTGTGTGTGTATGTGTGTGTGTGTGTGTATATGTGTGTGTGTGTGTGTGTGCGCGTGCACGCGCATTTTTGAGGAGGAAGAGAGGCATGCATTGTTCTCAGATATGATTTATGAGTTGTTTTCTCATTTGATTGGGAACTACTATTTTGTTGCCTTTGAGCATTTAGACTTTAGCACAATTTATTTCTTATTCTGAAAAAATTGTGAATTCTTTTGTTCAGGCCATTATTGGATCAAAGATTGTAAACATAGCTCTTTCAACTATTGCCTCCAGAATTAGGGACAAAGTACACAATAATTACGGAAAAAGGGCTCCTAGCTAGGGACACTTATGTAAAAGTGATACTAGTAACTTCAAACTTCTCAGAAAAATGACCAGTTTTAGTAGGTTTGGAGCAAAGTATTGAAAAAATTAAAATCATCCCTAAAAAGATTATGACAATGAGAGATATGGAAAAATGCTCTAAAATGCACATCAGAGACTTTGAACCCCCTTGCTTCTGTGGAATGAGTGGCCCCAACTTCTCAGCTTAAATAAATTAGGTCCTCCACAATTATTACAGTCTAGTATTGTCCAGTTAGCATGTGCTAAAAGGATGCAGGAAAAGCCTGAAAGGCAAACTGAAGTGTGAGGAAACAAAAAACAAGTAATCTGGATGGTGTGGGGAGGATGAAGTTAATGGACCTCTGTGGGACATGGTCGTCCTGTTGTAGTACTGCCTCTTGCTGGTACTGTATATTATCATTTGTATGATTTTACCATTGTGGTATAGGGGGATGCTGCTGCATAAACACTGAGATGACTGGACCTCTGTGGGACTGGCTAATGTGAAATGGTGCAGAGATTTGTCACAGCACTGCATTATAAGTGAAGTCTGACAATATTCATGCAGAGTACTGCTGCAAAGCAGCACTGTAACCAAAAACCAGTCTGTGTGACGTTATGAAATGTCAAAAAGCCATTGTTCATAGAGATAACACGTACTGTGTTCAGCAGTGCTATTGTATGACTTATATATTTTATTGGTGGGGGCAGGAGTGAATAAGACTCTGTCCATCACAGTGCTGTATCATGAACTATAGCTTTATGGCGGGGGCAGCATTCTGGATGCTATACATGCAATTTGTAAATTCCTGGCTATACTACTCATTGTAACCAGTCATTAACATGTATTTTTGAGGAAATTCAGGCCAACATGTTTCTTTGCAGCGGTATGTTTTGAAGCTTCTCTGTTCCTGCCTAAGCTGTTCTGTTGTTACGTTGTGCTTTCTTTGTCAAGAAGCATGAACATCCTGAAATGAACTCAGACCTTTAATAACATATTTACAGTACTATACTTTTTCCCCTGTAATTTGTAATTTGTTACTCTCTTACATGGTATTTTGCAAAGTATTTCTTGTGCTTTCTCTGGATTATGATAATTTTTTCCGGTCACCAGAGAAAGGTTTTTTATATTGCTTTTGACAGTGAGAGGTCCTATCATCTTCATTCTGCTTCCATAATCACTTTTACTTTTATTGTTATTTATTTATTTATTTTTACATTTTCAGATGCGTTAGTGATGTCATCATTTTAGACTATTTTTTTTGAAAATGGAATGTTTTCATATCAGTTTTATAGCAGAGTAATATGAGGGAAAGAAGAGACCAGTAGATTAAAAGGTTTACACTGATTGTTTTCAAATCCAGCTAAGGCAGATTCCCTTAAGCATCATATTGAGAGCATTCATACAGATCATGATTAATTGTCTCCCTTAAAATGAAAAAAAAAAATCCTTTTAGAAGTACAGCAGTTACTTATTTTTAGTCTTTCTCTTTGTCACCAAAGCACAACAAAAGCTCAGACAGAGTTCCCTGTGTGGGTGGAAAATGTGCATTACAGGATGTGCTGCTTCATAAGCAACAGTCAAAGTTGAAGGGAGCAGATAAAACAGGCAGTAATGCCAATCTATTAAAAAGACATTAGAAGACGTGAAACACATCAAGATACTCAGTGGGGATCTGATCTCAAGTGTTACCAGACATATTTATAAGAATTTCAGAAAATGCTGAGAAACCTGTTCTGAAAGAAATACAAGAAAATGTTCCTGAAATTTGGAGGATGAGTTATGAAATACTAAAGTTCTGTGGTACTTTGTTTTTGGAATTAATTTTCCATGGATTGAAAAAGTATAACTTTTAGGATGCTATGCATAAAAGCCTTAACACTTAAAGTGGTAGGCACAGCTTTATCAGATAGTTTTTAGAATCATTTGATTCTGTATCTAGCTGAAAGGCAAACATTTGACATGCATGAGTCACCAGAAGACTACAAATAACTCCAATCTATGCAAAAAAGAAAACTGCCAAACTGGATCTGTGATACAGAGGGATGAATTCCTAATTCATATCCAGGAGATCTGGGTTCATGTGACAAACCTGATTCCTCAGTCATTAGCTGGAGGGTGGGAATGAATGCCATTTTGCCAGCTTGCCTATCCTAAAATGAGGAAGGAGATTTCTGGGTAGGGCTACTTACCCACAGTGGAGCCTGCAGTTTCCAGCCATGTTCCAAAAGGTATGGTAAGTACACCAGCAAATCACAGACATATTTCACAATGACATCATTGCTAAGTGGATGCAAGGTGGGACTAGTACAGGGCATAAGAAAGAAAATATCCCAGTGTTATCAGGATGGCACCATACTGTAGCACCCTGATCTCCTGCTCCCTAATTCTGTTGGAATTCCACCATATTCTCAGCATGTTGAAAGGCCATGGGAAAAGCTGATTGATTACCACTGAGAGGTCTTGAATGTGGACAGCAAGGATGGACTCTGAGACATGCAGATGGCAGAAAGGGAAACAAAGCAATTAAAAAAGCAAAATTGACAAAAAACTTTTTTAAATAACAGGTTCCAAATTCTCTTTTGGAACATTTAAAATAAACACTGAATTGGAAACTATATTTTAAGAGCCTGTATGAGTATTTCAAAGCATTCTGTACACATTTCTCTTCACAAACTTCAGCACATATCAACTTTTTACTCCACTAATGACAAACGACCAGTAACATCAACACAATGCTGTTGTTCCAGGAAAACAGAGTTGCTTTAGGAGGCTTCATGATTTAACCCCTTGCATCAGTGTTAGAGATCAGATATAAGCTAAGTCTCTGCCAAAACATCACTCAAACCTCAGCACATCTGATGCGGTTTCTTTGACATTTAACCAGAAAAACAGAGAGAAAATATTATTATTTTGAGGTATTAGTCTATCAGTTTTCAGGATATCACACCATTTTCTCCCCATCTTTTTTTTCAACGATGAAGCATTTTCTGTGTCATAAATTATTCTATTAAACTTTATAATCAGTTATTTGCAACCACATTTGAAGTCTTTAATGCATCTTTTTTAAACCAAATATTATTTCTGTAAACAATAACAATAAAATTGTAATAATATTATTTTATCCCAACAGCTGAAACAGCTACACATACAAAATCATTGTCTCCTTATTATGATTTAGCTTTACATTATTGTTTGAAAAGTATCTTTTATGTGCAAATTGTTAACCTCTCTCAGTTAACAAATATATAAAAAATAAATCATTTTATCAGAACTATTTTTACTTCATCACCCACCTCTCTTTCTGCATAATAGATTAGACAATTCAATAAACAATGCGAACAATGAAATAGGAGGATAAAAAAGGAAAATGGAAGATTTAAAATAAGTTTTGGGTCCCTTTGACCCTAAGGAGAAAAGGGCATAGAACGTCTTAACACTTAAGTTCTTGTGCAATACCAGCCTTTAATTTATTAATACAAGTGAGGTTCACTATAAGTTTATACCACTATAAAAGAACATTATATGAGATAAGGGCATAAGTAGGTTTCTCCCTCATCTATAATCAGTCCTTCTAAACACCTAAGCTTAGATGCTGATTGCTTCATTATACATTTCACCTTGCAAACTTCTTTATATTAATTTTGTCATGATGTTTTATTTGCAATTTGTCTGCCTGGCTCCAAAATTCTATTCTTCTGCTATCCATTCTTTGCCCTGTTTGTCAACCATTTGCTTTCATTTTGGAGTGTAATTCGCAATCTGCGTACTATAAAACAACCTGGCTTGTGTAGCGTCCTAATATTAGACTAGTCAGGCATACTCAACCCTCCTTGCTCTACCAGTAATTTCATCCTCTCCCTTCTCAATATTGTGTACTTATCCACCCCAACAAACTCTTTTGACTTCATGTCACTCAGTTACCATTTTACTTATCAGGAGTCTCAAAATATGCTTGTTACATATATACTGTCAGTAGCACCAGAAACATTTTAATGGCCTGCACTTTGCTGTCCAGATCCATCATGATAATTTTCTAGTTAATAATTTTCCACAATATATTTGTTATTATCTCCTGCCACATGGTATTCAAGGCTTGTTTTGGGTCCTTTTCTGTCCAGACCCTAATTATCTCATTCTGCAGTATCCCCAAAGGTAAGGGTATTTCTGCACTAAATCTCTGTGTGGAGTTGTGTTTTTTCAGTTTGTTCTGGGACATTGTATAATTAAGCACTACTGCCTTTGTTTTTGTTCATTCAGCTTATACACTGTCATCCCTTTATATTGAACTAATATCTGTAACAGTTTTGGGATGCCCCTGTATAGATCTATTAACTATAATATCGCATCATCTGCAAACAGTGTGACTTTTCTTGATGGTCAAACCAGTCATACTTCTGAATTGAAGAGTTCCTAATTTTTACTGCAAGTGGCTCTATACAGAGTGCACACATTATGGGTGACAGTGAGCAAACTTGGCGTTTGCCTCTCAGTAGCTTCAACCCTCCTGAAACTCTCTCCATTTCCTTAAGATGGTATGCAGCCTGTTTATAGATTTTCATAAGCAAGTCAGTCCACTGCTGTAGAAACCCATCCTGTTCAGAACGCAGCATAAGTATCCTCAGCTAATCTTATCAAATGCCTTTTCTGTATCTTGTCCAATCATCATTTCTTAGTTACTTATCAATATTGCCTGCTGCTGCAGAATTAGCATTTTGTTTATATTGTCAAATGTTTGCCTCCTCTCCACAAATTTGCATTGTTCTGTATGCATTAATCCTAGTAAGATCCTCACCACTCTTTTTGTGAGTATTGTCATAAATACCTTGTAATTGTGGTTAAGCACTGAAATCAGTCTGTATTATCAGCAGAGAGTCTTGAGTTCATAGAGTTAAAGTTTTAGAGTATCAAGTTAATTTGTTTCATTAACTATGCTGTCCAGGTGGTTAGAGAAGGAACATTTGTCTGAAGTTGTTATTTTTGAATCTCTATCTTTTGTGCAAGACTTGAAGAGGTGTGGAAAACCCTGAAATGTGACATACAAGCTTTTCATCATAAAGGAAGGAAAAAAAAGATTCTAAGTTTCACATCCAGTGACATGTATGGTGATATGTTTTGTACACGTCTGCTTTTTTATCCATTTTAACCAAAAAAAAAAGTTATCTGTTTGCAGTTTTTTAGTTTGTTCTGGGACATTAGCCTTGTAACTTCATTTGCAGTTGTAGGAAGATTATGAATTACTGTAAGATCTTACATTGTTTATACATTATACTGCATTTCTATCTCCAAAGGTAAAATCACTTGTAAAAGCTAGATGTTTGTATTTTGAACCGTGAATGGGACTTTAGTCTTGCAGTTTCATTCACAGGTGTGGCAGAACTGTGAACTGCTACCAGATTTAAGCCCCATTTAGTCATTTATTACTGCATTTTTTTCCATTTTACTGCATTGTCTGGTACAATGTCATAGAATTGCAGTAGAGTATTGGTAACCACTTGAAATGTTGGGACCTGCTAGACCAAGTCCTGAAATATGGAGACTGAATGGCTCAAAGATCGAACTTACATATACTACGTCCGATATGCCATTTCTCAGAATATTCCCTTTTTCTCCAAGGTATAACGATCTCAGAGTTGGTATATATAAGTTCATGGATTGTGGGGGGTGCAGGGGGGGGGGATTGCCACACCTGCAAAAAGAAGAGCTGATGTTGTCATTTTCATTTGTTCCTCAATGAATGGGTTTGGATCTGATCCTCAGAACTGACTCGGACACTTTCTAAAGATTCTAGGGTCCAAATCATGAGCTCCTCCCTTCCCCATAATGCCCCATACCACTACAATACCTCAGATCTCATTTGCCCCTCTTCAAGATGGTTGGGATTGTGATTTTTTGAGCTTTTTTATGATGCTCTGAGTAAAAATTTCCTTTTTCTTTTTTACATTTCTGACAATCATTTGCATATTTAGTATTTAATTTACCCCTTATCATCTATAACCTCTCTGTAGAATTTTCAGTAAGCTTTTTATACTATCATTGTTGGTAGTCTGTTCCTTTTTTTTCTTGTATACTTTTAGGTATATTCCTGTAATATTATTGGTAGTTTCTTCTTCTGTCTAATGCTACCTTCTATCTGTTTTATTCTATAAAAAAGTCTTTCTTTTTCATTTTGTAGACTTTGGTGTTTTTCCAGTATGGTTGATAAGCCTACTGAATTTAAGAAATGCACTTCCTGTGGGCATAAGATCCCCAGTTTTGAGGCCCACAGGGAATGTGTTTATTATTTAGGCTGAGTACATCTGGACACCTCGTTCAATATGTGCAGACTTTAATGCAAGATCAATTATGCAATAGGAGGAACAAGCTAATTCTGAAAGGCCTCTTTCCCACTTCATCTTTATCCTCAGGCACTTCTTCAGGGGCTCAAACCCCCTCCCAAAAATCGAAGGAGCCCCAGGGAGCACATTAAGTGCTCTCCTGCCTGGTCTTCACTGTCTGTGCCTACTATATAACCTCCCAAAAAGGTTAATAAAATCTCAGAACAGAAACCTACAGATCCAGCACAGCCTACTGTTCCATCTCCTTGGTCCTGTGCTCCCAGGTTCTCTCTAGAGCTGGTGTCTCCAAGATTGAGTTCCCTCTTTTTACATCAAACACCTAAGAAATCCTCTAGGCCACCTTCCACATCCTCTTCCATTAGGTCTTCCTGTAGTCTTTCTGAAGCAGAAGTGGGTAGGATGATGAGGAAATTCCTCAGAACACAGATGCAGACTGGGGTTTTACCAGCTTTGTCTCCCACTGGATTGGTGAGCCACCAACTGTCCTTTCAACCCATAACTCCTCCTTTTCTGATCTGACCATCTGTTTCAGAGTTCTTGGATCTGAGAGCCCTGGGAGTAGAACCATTGGGCCCGAAGGTTATTTTAACCTTGACTCCAGCTGCTCCCCTGACCTGATTGGCTCTGACACTGTTGGAAAACAAAGCCTCTTGGAGCTGAAGCATCAGTGTAAGATCCAAAGGTTATTTCAACCTTGACTCCGACTACTTCCCTGACCTGATCGGCTCCAACACTGTTGGAACACGATGGTTCTTGGAGCTGAAGCACTGGTGTCATATCGGAGAGGCTGACTTCAACTCCGAAGTTTTCAGAGCCATTGATTCCTCTCAGGGCTTCAGCACTTGATAGCTTGACTCTGACTCCTTCCTTGGAGTGAGGGGTTGGAGGGCTCGGGGGCTGTCCACTTTGGGAACCTCTGCTCTGGTGGGATTGTCCTCGGCCTCTTTGGGCCCGCTCTGCCTTTGAGGTGGTGGAGAGGGTTTTCTTTCAACCCAGAGTAGTGTTGACTCTCCCATCCATACCCTACTCCTGCTCTGGATCTTGTGTCTGAGCCTTTGCATCCTACACCTCAGAGGCAGCCAGCACAGAAGAGCTTCCACACAGTTCCAACCAGTGAAATCCCCTTCTCTTCCAATACCTCCCCAGAACATCCCACTGAGGAGGTCCCTCAGAAGAGGATGTGCAAGAGGAGGCACTTGCATTCCCCATTGGAATCCCTCACACAAGACACCGACTTTGATGAGGGGAAGGGTTCCCTAGAGCTTCACCTGAAGATGTCTCATTTGGAGACATCTTACAGATCCTTCACCACAAAGGTGGCTGGTCTTCCCAAATCTCTTCCCAGAAGGAATCAGTGTTCTTGGAAGCCTCCAGGTCTGACCCATCTACATCTTGGGTTACCCCACCTGCGGATGAGCTTATAGAACGTATCTTCCACAGGGTATGAAAAGGACCAGATTCTATGGACCCTATTCCAAAATGCCCTAACAAAATATTAAGTGCCCCTGCTGATAGACAGTACTGGATAAAAGGGATTCCTGTAGATGCTAGGATTGCTGTGACAGCCACCAAAAAGGAGTTTGCCAAACAAAGCTCCACTGTCCACCCTCCTAACAGAGAGTCTATGGCTTTGGGCAGGTTTGGGAAGTGATTGTATGCATCAGCAATATTTGCCCTGTGATTGCCAAACTACCTGATGCATTTCACCAGATTACAGAGGAACTTGATAAAGGAACTGTCTAATTCTGCCCCGGGTCCATGTCTGCAGAGGAACAGAAGTCCTTTTCCTTATGAGTGGCCACTCTACAATTGATTAACACTGTGTCCATGAGTTTGTTCCCGTATGCTGTGGAAGGTATCTCCAGGGTGGGTGGTTCAGGCATATTCATAAGGAGACATGCCTGGATGCAATTGTGCAATTTTGTGAAACCCTTCAAGGTGTCATTCATCTATGCTCCTTTTGATGGATCATCCTTGTTTGGGCCAGCAGTGAAAGACACTCTCTCCCATAGTGAACAAGATGGAAAGACCTTCTCTGCAACTGGAATTTGCTTTTCTATCCAGCAGAGACCCTTTTCCAGGAAACAACATGGTGGTAAGAAAATGTAGTTCAGGAAATCTCAAGGTCCTTTCCAGGAGTCACTCTGGAAATTTTCCCCCAGAGGCAGAGGGGGAAATAAGTACAGTGGTAGACATGGCAGAGGTAGTCTGCAAAATCAAGGATCTTGAGATTCTTTCTCAGACAGATCCTTCCAGCATTCCTGAAAGGTTGCCCGACTGTCTTTCTCTGGAGGCAGTTAGGGAGGCTCTTATCCTTGCACCAAGATGCCTGGTTAGTCATCACAAATGACCTTTGGGTGCAAAGGATCATATCCAGAGGATATTTCTTTCCCTTTTTACAAATTCCAGTAAAACCAAAGAAAATTCCCCCAGATGTTGCACCCAATCAGAAGTAGCTAGCAGCTCAAGAGATTATGAAGTTGCTAGACAAAAGAGTCATCCAGGAGGTCTCACCAGACCAAACAGGATCCAGAATTTACTCAAGATTTTTTTTAGTACCAAAAGAGACAGGGGATCTGAGACATATTTTGGATCTAAGCTGTCTGAACCAGTTTGTAAAGAATTCCAAATTCTGGATGTTCACAGTTCAGTCCATTCTGCCTCTTCTTCTGAAGGATGACTGGATGTGCTCAGTCAATCTTCAAGACACGTACTTTCATATCAGAATGAACAGGCACTCTCAAAGGTATCTACACATCCAGCTGGGAGCCAGTCATTATCATTTCAGAACCTTGCTCTTTGGTCTCACCACAACCCCCCCCCCCGGGTGTTCGCTAAAAGCATGGCAGTGGTAGCAGCTCACCTGAGTCTGTTTGGATTCAGAGTGTTTCCCTATTTAGATGACTGGCTTCTTACTGCACCAACCAGGCATCTACTAGTGAAAGCCAGAGATTATTTGCTTCAACTGTCACTCTCACTGGGAATCACTATCAGCCTGCGCAAATCTCACCTTCAACCAGTTCAAGTTGTAGATTTTATAGGGGCTTCCTTAGACACAGTCAATTGTCTAGCTCTTCTGCCTCAAAACAGAATTCTTACATTGAAAACCACATCAAACAGATTCTTTCCATTCCTACTTCCCCTGCAAGACTGATCCTCAAAGCTCTAAGGTCAATAGCTGCTACTATAATTCTAATTGCAACTGCTCATTTACACATGAGAATTCTCCAATTGACCCTGGAGGTGCAATGGTCCTGTTATCGTTATCCCTTGAATCATCCAATAAAATTGTCTCAAGTTTGCAGAAAGTCTCTTCTTTGGTGGATCTACTCCAAGGAGATTGATCTAAGTTGATCATTTTTCCTTCCTCCCCCCAGTGCCACATGGACCACGGAAGCTCCCATTTGGGGTGGGGGGTATTACTTGGGACAGACTATACAAAGCACTTGGTCCCCACAATAGATCAATTTGCATATCAGTGTCCTAGAGATGAGAGTGGTGCTTCTAGCATTGCAGGCCTTCCAGAACTTTATCCATCTAGGGACTATTGCAGTACAAACAGACAATAGGTCAGTAGTCTGGTACATCAACAAACAGGAGGGAACCAGATCTTATCCTCTGTGTTGAGAAGCAATGAAAATATGGCAATGGGCAATTTCATCCAACTGCTTTCTTGTAGCAATGCCTATAACAGGGAAATCCAACACTGAAGCAGATGAACTCAGCCTCATGAGTGGTCTCTCAATCAGTTAGCAGTGAACTTGATCTTCCTCAAATTGGGTCAGCCTTGCTGAAACCTATTTGAATCTCTGCTAAACAACAAATTCAGCAGGTTCTTTGCCCTTAGCCCTCCTCAGGGACAGTCACTGAGAGTTGCTGTAGTCCATGTTTGGCCTTCCAGTCTCCTTTATGCTTATCCTCCCTTGCTTCTCATCCCCAAGTTTCTTCAGACAGAAATTTGGTTGAAGAGCAAAGTAATCCTCATTGCCCCATTCTGGTTGTTGTGTGGCTTTCCTTTCTTTGGTGTCATTTAGTATGTCCTCCTTGAATGCTGGATCCAAGTCCAGACCTTCTATCTTATCCATCTGGGCAGGTTCACCTGCATATTGCAGGCCACAAGTTGTCTGCATGGTTTCTCCAATTCTGGTGATGGCTAGGCATTCCAGGCTTTCCTCCCCATTTTGAAAAATCCTAGTGTCTTCTCATAAACTTTCAACGAGGAAAATTTACAAAAGTAAATAGAAAAGGTTTTCCCCTTGAGCTCATCAGAGAGAATTACCTTTACCGCTCCATGTCCAGCTGTCCTAGACTTCCTTGCCTCAGTTTTCCAGAATGGAGTAAGTTTTTCCACTATCAAGGTTCAATTAATAGCCATCTCGAATTAGCTTATTGGGAATAATGCTTCTCCTTTAGTATTATCCAAAATATGTAAGGCATTTCTTAAGGGTATCTTCTTATTTAGACTTCCAATAAAGGACCCTAATCCACCTTGGGACCTCACTGTGGTTTTGCAAACCTTAGTACTCTCTCCCTTTGAACCATCAGTTAAAGTGGATCTCAAGTTTCTTTCTTGGAAAACTGTTTTTCTGGTAGCTATAACTTCTGCAAGAAAAGTATCTGAACTCCAAGCATTGTCTCTGAAACCACCATATTTGATATTTTACAAGGTCAGGGTTACTTTATGCACAAAGTCTTCTTTCCTACCAAAAATTTCCTCTGATAGCAATATCAACTAGATCATCAATTTGCCAGTTTTCATCTCCAGATTTGAAAACAAAGGTGAATACACTCCATCTCCTTGATGTATGCATGTGAATACACTCTTCATCTTCTTGATGTATGCAGGCAACTTTGATTTTACCTGCACATGTCCAAGGAATTTAGAAAGACTGATCAACGATTTGTCTCTTTTCCTAGTAAAAGATTGGGAAGACCAGTTTCTAAAACTGCATTGGCTAAATGGATAATAGATTGTATTTCCTATATTTATTCCTTGAAAGGTATTGACTTATGGAAACAACTGAAAGCACATTCAACCAGATCAATGTCTACATTGGCAGCTTTTTGGGTTAGAGCCTTTATTGATGGTATTTGTGCAGTTGCCACTTGGTCTAATACCCATACCTTTATTGTGCAATACAAATTGGCCATTATTTCCAGAAACAGAGCTGCTTTTGGTTCTGCAGTGCTCTGCAACATCGTTCCATGAGGGCCACTCAAGGTTACTGTAGCTGGGGACTCTGTCCCTTTCATTGAGGAACTAAGACATTAAACTAAAGTTTCTGAAATTCTAACCTACCTGGGGTCATTGACTCAGAGTCATAGGACTAGAGCTCCGATATTGTCTTCTTAACTGCTTCTTTCAGTTTGAATTTTTCCCAATCCTCCCATCCTTTTCCTGTTGTGGTTTTAAAAGTCTGTGTCTTTGGTCTCGACCCTTTATGGTAATCTGATTTCCAGAGTCCCTCCCTCCTCATTTCATTCATTGCTATTATCTTTTGTGTAAGCTGTTTAAGTACTTTTCCCATCCATTGTTTTCCATAGATCCATAATACTGAATGCCCACCCAGCAAACCAGTATTGCTTTTAAGTAATCTTCCTTCATTACAAATTGTCTCCTGATCATTTTCCCACAAATTCCATTTGCTTGGCACCCTTGCCATACTCTGAGAGGATCCTGAATTACTCCTGCTCCATCCTTGGCAGATAAGACATTTATTTTATTATTTTGCACTTCAGTTAACTGTTTTAGAGTTCTTTTGCTTTATTTTTGTGTATTTGTTGATTTTGCACTTTAGATAATGTTAAAGGTCCCTAATACTTAAAATCATCTTACCCATTTCATTTGTTTAAGTTGTTTTGTGGTAGTATTATAGTTTCATGCAATCTTTTTTGTGACTGGGATAGTCCATCTAGTGATGGTAGGTGGTGGTGACCTGGTTTATTAGAGTTGGGAAACACATAAGGAAGCTGTAAATGTAGTCATTTTATTGGCCAGAGGATTTAGAAGTCAGTTTCCTGTTTAAGTGCTTGTATAAATTTGGAGCATTTGCATTCTCCTGCCCATCTTGCAGCTGTGATTAGTAGTGCCCAGTATAGGGGAAGACGCCTAGAAACCAAAATTTTCCTATAAAACCACATATGAAACTGTACCAGTAACTCAGTGAGTTTAGAGCGACTACTTTGTGCATTGAGTAGCACAGAGCAGCCAGTTTGCACATTGAGGAGCACTGCCTCTTGTATTTAGTATTATGTAGCCTACTCTAGTGTCTGTAGCCCCAAAAGCACCCTTAGTCAGCTCACTATTAACCCCTTGTAAACAGCACCCTTCTAGCTCACCCAGTATTGGACCTGACATCATGGATATGCACTTTCCCAATTTCCCCACAGCCAGTTTGGTGGATTTGGGTGTATTGAGACAATGTTAAAATTGTCAGATGTTCACTGACAACCATTTAATCCTTAAAGAAACTAATACAGTATGCAAGAGATGTATATATAGACAATGTCTCTGGTGGTAAAACTCTCATGTACAGACACTCATATAATAGCTATCACGTTGCCAGAAACAGACATGCTACACGTACCGCATGTAGTAGACACCCTGCACATAGACCTACTTATGCTGAGGCAGTTAAATGCAATCTTCGTAGACATTCCACCTGCAAAAATTATTCTCAACAAACTAAAAATCACAACAGAAACAGCATATAACACTGCACATATAGCTATACTCAGTGGAGCCTGAACTACAAAGCCCAGTAGCAAGCCAATACGCTACCCTGGACTCTAGCCATAGGGGACTCCATTGCACTACATATTGATGCCCCACTTACCAGGCCAAACAAGGAGAAAATAATGGTCAGTTACCTAACAGGGGTCAGGATCTGCCAAGTTAGGCATGCACTCAAGTCACTGCACCACAGGTACCAGTATAATTCAAGTCATTGTCCATGTAGGTGTAAATGACCTGGGATGTATATCCTGAGACTATAAGAAGACAGACAGTATGGAGCTCTCAGACTATGTACTACAGCCTGGTGTGTGCCTAGCGCTGAGCAGTGTTTTACCTTCACCAATGAGGATGTCACAGTATGAAGAGAAGATGACTGACTTTAATAATTGGCTTAGTTTGGTATCATTCTAGGGTGATGCAATATTTGTCAGCTTAGGAGGACATAGATTACAAGCTACATAACTTTGCTAAGGATGGTCTGCACCTGTCACCTCTAGGCTTTTGAATATTGTCTAAAACATTGTCCTCCCCATAGAGTATTTTTTAGGCAATGCCAAATTGACAAACCTTCCAACATAGCAAAATTTACCCAAGGAAATCTAGAGGTGTTACTGCTGAATGCCAGGAATCTAAATAAGAAGCTCCACTCCCTCCAAGCTCTTTTTACCTTGGAGGATGCTGACATCTGTGCTATTACTGAGACATGGTTTAAAATTGCAAAGAATGCCCTGGCAGTGCAAGGCTTGGGTACTTTCCACACATTTAGAACAGCAACTCCAAAGGCAGGGACTAAAGGTGATGATGTCTTGATCTACATTAGTAACAAGCATGCCTCTAGGTTCGTTAAACAGGATGATGCATTGGCGTTCCTCCATGTCCAAATTATCATAGCCAAAGTGATGTACCATAACCTAGCAAGCTGTAGGTCACCCTCAATGTCCCATGAGACCCATAGCTCATTCTTAGACTACTGGAGACACTTGTCATTCATTGAAATACCATCCTCATGGGGGACTTTAATTAGCCCTCTATAAACTGGGATTCCTACACAAGGTAACATTTGCAGGTGTATAGTTTCCTAGATTTTGTAAACAACAAACACTCTGGATTGGTCAGTGCATATGCCTACTAGAGGTACAAACATACTGAACCTGGTGCTCACAAATATGGGAGAATGCTGACCCCCCCCCCCCGCCGTTTCATGTTCTCTCTCCTTCAAAATAAGCGTCAGTTCTGTAGTCCGAGCAAACCCTGTAACAGTTATAAACTACTCCAAGGAAAACTACATTTTATTAAGTGATAACCTGTCAACATTTCAAGCCCCTCCAAGCCCACATAAGACAGCAGACTGTGCGGAATTATTCACAGAAGCACTGTACACAATGATTACATAGAGGCTGCTCTGCCTACCAGAAGAAAGCATAAAACTAACTCAGAAAACAAGCCACCCTGGTAGAATCCAAAATTGAACAGGTTGTACAACAAAAGAAAAAAACATAGCTAAAACTAGGAAGTGTAATATCAAAAAAGATAAAATATTTCTTATTAAACTGAATAGACAACTAACAGAACAAAAATCAACAAAACAAAATTTAAGGTAAAGATAGTGACCCAGGTGAAGGACAGCCATAAGACCTTCTTTAGCTATGTCCAAAACCTAAAAGGTAGCACACAACAGTGTGCCACACTGTTTGAAAATGGAGCCATGTTCGTGGAACCAGAAGAAATAGCAAATCTTCTGGCTGACAAATTCATCTCCAAATTTAAATTCCTCACATCCCCCAGCACCCCCACCCCCCAGGAAATACCATTTAACATAATGCCACCAACTATTAGTAGGGAGCAGGTCTTAGATATGTTTTCTAAGACCAACAATGCAGCTTTAATGGGCCCCAATAATATCCCAGGAAGCCTCCTAAATAGCCTGAAATATGAACTGTCAGGGTCACTGATGTTCCTGTTCAGTCATAGCCTCCACACAGGCTTAATGCCATGCTAATGGAGGACTGCAGCAGTCATCCCTTTGCTTATGGGTAGACCATCAACAGATCCTGGAAATTGCAGACCCATTAGTCTAACTAGTTTTATATGCAAAGCCATGGAAAGAATTATCAAGGAAATGATTAACAATGACACAGGAAACCTTCAGACACTGGATCCAATCCAATTAGGTTTTGTCAAAGGCAGGTCATACCAACTGAACCTGGTGGACTTCTTTGAAAAGTTCACCAAGGTTATAGATGAGAGCAAAATGGTGCATACTGCTTACCTTGACCTAACTAAGGCATTTGATACAATACTGCACTTGAGCATTGTAAACAATCTCCTGGAATTAGGCATAAACCCCTATGTAACTCACTGGATAGCCAGCTGCCTCACAGACAGGACACAGATAGTTAAGATTAGAGAGACCTCCTCCACAAAGAGGGTAGTCACTAGTGGAATGCCTGAAAGCTCTGTCCTGGGTCTGCTCCTCTTTGGCATTTATTTTTCACAAGTCAAGGTCAATGCCAAAGGCCTTTGTCTTACCAGGTTTGCAGATGACTGCAAGCTAGGAGCAATCATATAAATCTCCCAAAATACTAACATCTTACAGGAAGGTCTAACAAAGAAAAATGCCTGCTATCAAAGTCGCACCTTAAAACTCAATGACAAGAAATGCATAATAGTACTTTTTGGGTAGTTGGTCACCCAGAGGAAACTGCCTCATTGTAAAACACCTTTATAAAAGTAGACACATTAGCCAGGGAGTTGGGCAACCTGACTTTTGACCAACATACGTCTAAGGTTGTAAGAAAAGTGTTCTACGTCACGCAAAGCATAAGTAAGGGCATGCTAATCTAGGTCTAGGGAAGTTATTGTGCCACTGTTCTCAGACATCATCAGACCCATCATTGAATATAACACCCCCTTCAGTATGTATCTTAACCAGACACATGCAACAGATGGAACATTCTCAGAGGTTTCTCACAAAAAGAATGCAGGAAATAAACACAATGTCCTATGCAGATTGCCTCAAAGCCCTATCTGTATTTTCTGTTTACTACAGACTGCTGCAAGGCAATTCTTGCCTGGCATGCAAATGAAAAGCACCAAAACTATTAGCTCTAAGGATTTAAACTTCGCCTGATACTTAAATAGGACTTGCCTTAGGGACAGTTATGTATCTCAGAGAATCCCTGTTCTTAGGAATAGACTTCCCTTCCATGTGAAACGGAACCTTTCCTTAACCCTATCCAAGTGCAGTCTAGACTAGTGGATAGGAAATAGGAAATTCATCCCTGGTCTGACACCTATGTCTCTGATGGACAGAGGCAGTCATTAAATCATGCCCTAACATAAGCCACCTTAAAGTAACCTCTAAGGCATAATACCTCATGAGATACTTTTGGGCTGCATGGGTAAACTTATAAAGGCCCCAGTGGTCATTAGCCTAGTATATACCTATGAAACTATGAACAGTATGGATATTTTGATTCTAAAAGATCAGTTTCTTTATTACTGGTTTGCCAATGATCATTAAGTTGCATTTGTCTGTTCTAAACATTGTGTTACTGTTATTACTCTATCTACAGATTTTTTATAAGGTATTTATTAATTAAGTCATAATCCTGTGCAGGAGAGATGATAAAACTGATCTTACAGTTATCCACATACTTGCTGCAGCTCAACCAGTATTCTTTATGGATGTGAATAGTGGCAAAAACCATGTTGGACAGCATCGGTCCGAGGACAGATCGCTGAGGCACTCCACGAGTGACAAGCAAAGGATCTGAAAAATATCCCTTAATTTTAACAGTCTGGCTATGGTTACTTAACCAGTTCATAATCCAATGTGTTTTGTAAATATTTAAGCCAAAATTTTTTAAAGATTTATAAACTGAGTCAAGTGGCACACTGTTGAATGCCTTTGCCAAGTCCAAAATATAGTCCTACATCTTAAACTCAAATCAATACTTATGGTCACTTGCTCATAAAATTCCACTATGTTAGTCAAAATAGATCAACATCTAATAAAACTATGTTGATGCAGTTCTAACCCGTTTATAACATAGGTTTCATTTTCCACAACATCTAAGAGTCTTCTTTCAAAGCTGTTGCCTATGAGTGTGAGAGTCACTGGTCTATAATTTCAAGTCTCACTGTTTTTGCCTTTTTTTTGTGAATTAGTGTTACAAATAATTTCTTCCACATTTCAGGTACAATCTCTGTGACAAGCAACTTGTCAAATACTGTGGGCAGAATAGGTTAGAAGTCTTCTCTTAAATTTACAATCGGTACTACAGGTCCTGTAGAAGTGTCCTGCTTAACTTGTTTTAACACTTTAAGTATTGACTGAGTGCTGCTCTGATGGCATAAAGAGATAAAGCCCTGACTATGGTCTAGGTGACCCAGGTTTGATTAGTGGTGCTGGTGAATGATGGAGTGGCAGGGAGGGGTGGACGTTACCATCACAGGAGGGGAGGGTTGTGATGTTGGTATCTCCTATGATGATGCCTTGAGAAGATTGGGAACATTGTAAGGCTGGAGGTGTGGTGCAGACATGGCTGAACAGCTGTGGAAGGGAGGGCAATACACAGCAATGTCCCCATTGCATACCGTCCCTTCAGAAGTAAAACGAGGGAGGATATGGATAGGCCATAAAAAAAAATACCAGGCTGATTGATCGGCCCCCCAAAGTACCCTTAGGATTTGAGCTGGCCCAGGCAGATATACGGACTGGAGTAGCCAGTATATCCAGCAATTGACTTGTTGCACTGGGACAACTGTCCAGTGGAGAACGAGGACCAAAAAATATATATACTCACTGAGTAGTAATGACCAGACAAATGTCTGATTGTCACACCTTCATGATTTTGTAAGCCTTATTTGTACTGATATTTAATTACCCCAGAAAACAAATACATATAAATATGCATATATAAATGTAAAGTGTTAAGGAATATTTATTAAAGATGCTGGCTATTTATTTAGGATCTGTAAAGGTTGAACCATCTGCTGTTATTGATAATGCGGGACTTTTGTTCTTCCTATAAAAGTTAATGTGGGTGCGAACATCTTTTTTTTACTTTTAGAATTAGCTAATTTGTTCTCATGAATATCTTTTTCCATTTAGAACTTTTATTTAATTATTTTAAGGAACTCACCCACTCCACAAGTTTGCTCCTTTCTTTTTGCTGGAAAACACATTCATATTTATCCTAGTGTTCTTTTAAAACTTTATGGTCTGTCATAACAGAAAATGCAAAGTCACATAGCCAGCAAATTTTAGTTGGTTGGGCTGCCTCCCCAATTTCCAGTAGTGCCGCTGGCAAAACAACTCAGTCTCATACAGATAAACACCCAAAGCAGGTAGACAACCCCCTCTACACCTCTGATCTGATAAACCAAATTCAACCATATCACCTCTAACTCAATATTAATTGGTTGAATGTATTAATGCACCAAAGGAATGACATTATCTGGTCTATGTTTAACAGACTGAAACATTAGCCAGATCTACTGTGGCTGTTTTACATTCCTTGGCGTGGCCATGATCGACCTTTATCTGCAAGAAAGAAAAGCAATCGTATTCTTTTTGAATGTTCTTCCTATGGGCTCTGTTCTCCATGTCCACCTGCTTTTCATTAAAAGTTTCTGACTCGATTCTCTTTCAAGTCCGAATTTTCTTTTTGCAACTATTCTTTAGCATCAACATGCTAGTCCATAAGTTCCATTGTTTTTGTTCATCTTGTTTGCACTCATTGTGCAACTAACTAGTTGTATGCTCACTGTATTTATCTCACTTAGATTAGTCAAAACAATATCTACTCCTACATTCAGACATGTCCAGTTGCTTGCTTGGAATCTGACAACTCTGACTCTTGCTGTTCATCTGCCAGATTTATTTTTTTCTAACAGTTACAGCCCTTCAGACCATCTGTAAACTTTGCTTTTAATTTTCTTACCAAAGAGTTATGCAGCTAATTGCTGTACATTTTACTAAACCACAGTTTCATTTCAGCTGAAATTTTACTTCATACACTTTAAGACCACATTTAGACAACTTACTGTAAGATAATGGGAGAAAAGCATTTTGTCTTTACAGCATCAAAAGGACATAGGTAGTTCAAGGCAATATGGGGAATGCCAAGGCAAGACTTTAGCATATCTTTTAAAAACAGTGTAGAGAAGACTATATTGTATCCAAAGGACAAGTTCAGAAGTTTGAGTGTCAACCAGAAGCACATAAATAAGGTTAGGTGGCACAATGCCAGGGTAATCCAATGGACTAGGCTTGTAAAGGCTCCAGGGCCATTAGCCTAGTACACACCTATGAACCTATAAGTGATACATTTAAACTCAGGACAAGGACAGGACAAAAAAGGCAAAGAAACATAGGTTCATAGGTTCATAGGTAGGTACTAGGCTATTGGCCCTGGGGCCTATACAAGCCCAGCCAAAAAGGTACCCTGGCTTTTGCCACCCAAGAAAATTATTTTCCTTTGCCACTATCGAGCAGAGCCACAGAGGTGATCCCTGGGGTGAATTTCCTATTTCCCATCCAATCATCGTGCTAATGAGGAGCTTTGTTTGATATAGATAGGTAGTTTATTCCAGAGTATGGGAAGTCTCTGGGACAGGAATCTATCCCTCCGGCATGTTCTGTTCATTGTGGTGACAAGGTTTAGGTCACTAGAGCGTGTAGCTCAGAGGGATTGGGATTTCTTTAAGTGGAGCATGTCCAACAGCTCTGGGTTTGACATAGCTTAGTTATGTTAGGCAGAAATCACCTCTGAGTAGGCGATATGCAATGGAGTAAAGCTGGAGTTTTTTGAGACGGTCTGCGTAGGACATCTGTTTGAGGCCAGTAATCCCCTTTATGAGGTATTTCTGCAGCCTTTCCAGTTATTGTAGATGTCTTGTGAGGTACATGCCAAAAGGGGTGTTGTACTCTATAATGGGTCTAATGAGTGATGAGTAGAGGGGAACAATGACCTCTTTTTTTCTGGATGAGAAACCTTTTGTGATGAGGTGTGCCATGTAGAAGGATTTCCTGACTACTGTGGAGATGTGATTATCAAAGGAGAGACTACTGTCCACCTGTGCCTTAAGGTCTCTTATCACACTTTCAATGTTAAGTATACTACCATCTATGTTGTAGTTCATGGGTACAGAGTTTTTACCAAAGGGGATGACAATGCACTTTTTTGCATTAAGCTTGAGGCCATGGCTTTGACACCAGGCATGTGTCTCAGTGAGGCCCTTTTGTAGGATGTCCACATCATTAGGAGTTTCGATTATGGCTCCTAGTTTGCAGTAATCTGCGAACTTCGTTAGCGAAAGACCTTCTGTGTTAGCCTGTACTTCAGAGAAGTAGATACCAAACAGGAGAGGACCCAGGACTGAACACTGTGGTACTCCACTTGTCACTGGTCTGAAGTTGGATTTGGAGTCTGCTACTTTCACAGTGTGGGTTCTGTCAGTGAACCAGTTGGCAACCCATCTTGTGAGATAGGGATTTATACCTAGTTTAGTGAGTTTATTTATAATTCCAGAGTGGGGGATGGTGTTGAAAGCCTTGGCAAGATCTAGATAGGCTGTGTGAACCACCTTACCCTTGTCTACGGCTTTGGTGACTGCTTCAAAGAAGTCTATCAGGTTTAGGAGACATGATCTGCCTTTTACAAACCCGAACTGGATGGGATCCAGAGTTTGGAGATTACCAATGTCTTTGTTTATAAGTTCCATGATGATACGTTCCATGGCCTTGCAGACCAGGCTCGTCAGGCTAAAGGGGTGGCAATTCCCGGGGTCCGTGGTGGCTCCCCCCTTGTGGAGTGGGATAACCATTGCTGTGCACCATTCAGCAGGCACAAAGCCTGAGGTGAGGCTATGACTGAACATGGTACTTAGGTGGGGTGCCAGTTAATTCTGTAGTTTGTGTAGAACGCAGCCTAGGATGTTGTCTGGTCCCATGGATGCTGTGTTCTTGGCTTTGGAGAGTGTGGTTTTTACCTGTGCAGCCGTGATTACAGGAACTTTGCATTCTTCCAGTATAGAGATGGGCTCTTTAGGGGGTGAGAGGGGGGTAAAGTTAGCACTGAACCTATCTGCCAGGATGTTGGCAATATCAGTTGGGTCTGTATATTTAGTGCCATTGTGCTGTAACTCAGAGCAGATCTGAGTGTTGCCATTGAGATTCTTGACATAGCTATAGAATGCTTTGTGGTTGTCTTTAGAATCAGTAGTGATTTTGTTTTCGTAACTAGCTTTGGAGGATTTTATCAGGGATCGCAGCTTCTTACTGAGGCTGACCAGGGAGCGCCTCCATTCGTGGGATTTTACTCTCTTTTGCAAGAGTTTCTTCCTTCTGTTGTACAGTTTGTTTATGGCAGGGGACCACCAGATTGGCTTCCTTTTTTTGGAGGATAGCGTCTTGGTTCTGTTTGGGATAGCACGATCCATGCACTCATGTAAGTGCTTATAAAGTGCAATTGTGTAGGATTCAGTAGTCGTAACAGTATTGTCCATCTGCATGGGTGTCATGAAGTTCATCACTTCTGTCTTAAGAAGCATGAAGTTGGCTTTGGAGAAATTTTTTACCATGGTTTCCTTAATGGGGGCAGACAAAAGGTGAGCAGGATAACTGGATCTCTAATGGCATGGTAAAGCCAATACAGATCTCACTCCTCAAAAAAGTCTTGTCAAATGACAGTTATCACCAATGGCTCTGGTAAATCTGCCTCATGTCCAGGAACACTGTATACATCAAGAATGAGTCACAGAATGAGCAAGTAATTAAAGCACAGCAGAAACGTGAGGGGGAACTGTCCCCTCTGGGAAAAATAGCACACTGCCTTAGTAAAGGGATAGAGCTTTCAGCCACTCTTGATAGCTCATGGACTTCAGATATATAATCTTTTCTGTTAGGAATCTTTAGGGTTTTTCTAATTGTTTGATGTGTTTAGCAAGATTCATCCAGAAGGTAGCATTGTATTCAATATTTGGCCTGATCAGTACTTGATGTAAGGGTGTTATTACTTCTTTAAACCCTTGATTATACTCATTTGGCAATTAGATAAATAAAAGGATTTCCTTATAACAATTGTCAAATGATGGTCAAAAGATAGGGAGTTATCAGCCCAAGTTTCCAGGTTTCTGACTACATTTTCATTTTGCTGTGTTGTGTTGTGTTGTCCATATAGAATGATGAGGAGAGGGGTTTGAGGAGAGGGGTTGTCTACAAAAAGTGATGTGTTACTTTTTAACATTTATCTTCAGCCCAGGTTTAGTACACCAATTGTAAGAGAGAGTTTGTTCCCAATGGTTGAATGTCAGATGGTGTCTTAACAATAACCACCAGTTTGCAGCTGTCTGAAAACTTTGCTAGCCAGAGGTCATAGTTCTTTTCTTGGAAACCTTTGAAGTAAATGCTAAAAGGAGTTGTTCCAGTACCGAGCCCTGTGGGACACCGCTGGTCACTTTCATACTTTCTGATGAAGCACTTGCAACTCGCATTGTATGGGTTCTGTCTTTCAGCAGTTTGCTCTCTATCTTGCCTGATATAGGTCAATTTTTAAGTCATTTACCTTCTGCATGATATCATAGAGAATGGTGTGAAAGGCCTAGATTGGTTCAAGATAGTGAATCACATGGCCATCGTATAAAACTCTATAACCCTTTTGAAGATGTTTACAAGATTAAGTAGACAGGATATATACTTCACAAAGCCAAACTGTTGAGTGTTAAGAATAGTAAGATTCTTGATATTGTAGTTTGAGGTCAGTGGTAATACATTCTCTAGCTGTACAGATGAACCTTGTAAAGTTGATAGGTCTGTAATTACCTAGGGTGGTTGTAAGGCCACCATTATGGGAGTTCATTACCACTGCAGTTTGCCACTCATCAGGGACAAAACCAGTAGACCTAGATCAAGTGGTTGTAAGGTAGATGTTCTAACCACTACACCAGAGCTTTAGAAGATGGTTTCCTGCTTCTGCAATTGTATTTTTCATGGGGGTCGTTTGAAATAAGTTAATATTGTTTGATTTAGAATTGCACCTATAAGGAACATCAGGTTGCAAATATATCCATAACAGAGACTGCAATAAATTTCTATTAGGTGTGAAATTTTATATAAAATGGTACATTTTCTACCTTTTAAATATTATGCACTTATTAAAAGGCACCTGCAGTGCAAATGTCTTCAACAGTTAGATGGTTGCTTACATTTTTCTTAACTCAATGCATCTTTAATAAACTTAGTTCACTTATGTATTTCACTTTTAAAACAGCCAGTTTTATTTTTATGGCTTATTACAGGTTTTCATAGTCATAATCACACATGAAGCCCTACAAGCCACTGCATGCATTTTCATGATTAAGACACCAGGCAATGATGGCTTATCTACAGAAAAATGCAGTATATTGAAAGACCAGTTTACACCATACACGGTAAGGTTATTCAGACATATAAAAAAGAAAGGTATAAGCTCATCAGAAATGTAGTCCTTGACCACTATGTACCTAAATTCTTCAAAGCTTCCTGCCTTCCTCCCAGCCATCTATAGAGTTATTTATTTAATTCCTATTGTCATGAAAATATGTGCAAACATATTGATCCCCAAAGTTGCAGCCTTTAATGTCATATTTGTCCCAACCCAAGTAGGATTTATCAAAGGAGAATCACATACAGTGCAGCGATGATCATTCATAACACGCAGGTTAAACCTGGGACAGTAAAAAGGGTAGTGTATGCAGTCACAGTCTTTACAGAGTTTAAGGAAGCCTTTCACTCACTGCAGTAAGAATTTTCACAGGACATTATGGGAAAGTACAGTTTCTCAGTGAAGCTCTGTATAAACACGAAAGCCAGAAGAAGTAGCTGAATTGAACCCACTCAAAGTATTGCAGGCTGCAAATCACCACACAGTTGTAGAATGCAGAATCCACTTTATTAACTTCAGACAAAAAATCCAAGGATGAGCGCTTTTGTCCAGAAAGATCTAGACTTCAGACAATTTACCCCACAGTTACTTCCTTCTTATACAGTCCAAACAGGAAGTTCCACCCAGTTATAAACTAATCAGTTATGTCATTAAAAGCACAATATTTACAGTCACTGGATTTAAAAAGCAGACAGCCTATACAAACTGAAAATGTTCATGGAACACACCACCCTAAAAACACACTATATATAAACACTGCTTCATAAAAATGACAATTTACAATAAATATTTAAATATGTTGAATGTGTTAAAACAATAAATATGTGTGATTAAATACCAAAAACTAGATATAGTAGAAAATGTTGAGAAATAAATACACTTAACATAAATACTGAACATGTGATATTAAAATGTTAAAATGCATAATGGAGAAATATATATATATATATGTACATATATATACACACACACATTTTATCTTTCTAGTGCCTTTAGTTTTAAAATTGGGCTAATTGAAATATGTTCATTCAGGCCTGGCCAGTTCCCGCATTCAAACGTAATTGCCAGTATAATTCTCTTTTCTCAAGTAATAGTGACCATGCACCACCCCTCATGTTGGTACTGATATTGTCTATAATAAAAAATTGGAACTTATGGTCCTTATACTCCAAAACATGTTTGCTAAGAGAATTTGTTTCTTTTTTATTCATTATGTCATATAGGTGTTCGTATATGCGATTTTTAAACTTTCTATCAGTCTTGCCTATGTAAAAGCAAGAACAGGTGGTACACATGGCACAGTAAATCACTTTCTCCGAATTACAGTTGTATTTCTGATTGATTCTTATTTCAATATTATTAATGTCAAAAATATTGCCTTCTTTAATATAACTGCAATAGTTACATCTGCCACATTTGTTCATAGAACCTGACCTGTGGTTTGGGTAAGAGTTACTACTTTCAAATATGTTTTTCATATTCTTGCCTTTCCTATATACTATAATAGGTTGCGGTCCTATTAGTGGTCTGATGTTCTTGTCATGTCTCAAAATAGACCAGTTTTTTGTTAAGATGTTTCTTACTATGTAACTATCTTGAGTGAATACAGTGATGAAAGAAGTCTTATAATCATTCTTACTTGCAACATTGTCAGTTTCTTGATTACTGGTGAAAGGCCCACTGTCAGTCATACTACAAGAAAGTAAAGGTACATAAATCCCATGCTCTCTCTTGTTAACCACCTCAATCATTATATCACTAATGAACTTACAAGGATAGCCTCTTTTTTGAAACATATTTTTCAAGTTGTCACATTCATCTAAAAATTCATCAATACCAGATGACTTAGTAACTGGACTCTAAAACGTTCTTCCCATGACTCAGTGGACACCAGCAATATTGCAGAGATGTGATATCCACCCTGTCTAAGAAATACAGTAATGAGTTTCAAGAAACAGACACAAAGGTGAAGGAAGTATGTATTAAATGCATATCGTCTATGATCTAAGATGAATGTGATCAGCATGGTATCTCATTATATATACATGTTCAACTCACATGTGGTATATTAAGCAAGTTTAGGCAAATTTATACAAACTGCATATGGGAAAAGAGAAGCTACCATGTATCACATGCCAATATAATCATCACTGAAGGGAATGGCCTGCCTGACTGTGGCACTTATGCAGGCTGATATCCATCAGTATTGGCATGGACAGTTTAATCTTTTGAAAGCTTCTGCTCATATGCGATGCTAATAATCGTTTATGTTTCCTCGGATTTTGCACAGATAATTCACAAAATGTAGAAATTGTTACTTAAGGCTACATGCTGAGTGCATGATGCATCTTTTTGGGGAAAAAATGTCATAAAACTTAATGCTGAATCAGTCATATACAAATAGGTGAATAGATAGCATTGCTGTTACTAAGGGCATTGTAGAAGAAAGCATAGGGGAATTTATAAGGAGACTGATTATACATCAAGGATAACTAAAATCCACTGTTCAGTGGGTGAAAAGAAGGAGGGAGATCTTTAGCCACCATGCACCTCAGTCACCCTGCTACTTCAAAATGTATCGCATGTAATAGAAAACAGCATAGTCTGCCAAGCATAAATATCAGTAAATATGCTAATGCACTTAATACTGAAGAAAATAACCAGCAGCTCCCCTCTTCACAGCAGACTATCAGGTGAACAGAGATTACAAGTATCCAGTTTGAAGAAGAATTATTATAATGTGAAACTTGAAACAATCCATGCACAACACCTCTGACTGTACAACTTGGTTAAAATGTTTTCATAATGCATACTTGCCAGAAACAAATCTTGGCAAAAGATTGCCGAATGGGATTTGCATAAGAAAGGTCTATAGTTGCATACCAGTAGGCGTATTAACTATTGCTTGTGCATGCCCACAGGTCATTTCTACATGGGAATTTTATTTATTTGTTTATTTGTTTGTTTGTTTGTTTATCTTTTGTTTATTGAGAAGTCTGAATGGGCAAAGACCCTCTGTTGGTAGTCTGGGGAGGAAATCTCCTCATTACGTACATTTTGAATAAGTTGACAAAAAAAATTTACTATAACACTCAGGATTATAAAACGTAACAGGTGTTCACCATGTTACACATGCTACATCGAATTTATAGCAAGTTAAGCTCAGCCACATCTGTAGAAAATAATATGTACAGCATGTAAAACTCACATACATTAATCAAACATTCAGCATTATTTTACAATGTATGTACATGCTTCAAATGTAATGTTAGCATGCAGACAGCAAGATAAGGTATATGGATATTTTTTCCAAGCAATTAAATTCACTTGAGACCCATAAACAAGGAGATTTCTGTAGTAGAAGTATGAGAGTTTTATTATGATGATCATGATTATGATGATGAATCATCATCATCACCATCAACCCCTTTTTTCCTTGTTTTCTACATCTGTTTGGGGATCAGGTCAACTGTAACCATCTTTCTCAATTCAGTGCCACTATCCTACCTTCTTCCATGGCCATGCCTAACTGTTGCAGGTCTTCTTTCATGCAATCCCTCCATCTCTTTGCTGGATGCCCTCGTTTCCTTTTGGGTTTGTCCTGTCTCTCCCAAATCTTCTTCACAAGATTTTTCTATGTTTTCTTGAACATGTGTCCAAAGCACTGGAATCTCTTCTGTTTGACCATTCTTAAGATTGGAACTGCTTTGGCATCTGCTCTAATGTCTTCATTTCTTCATGCTTATCCTATCACCCATCTCAGGCACTTCATCCTCATCACCACTAGCTTTCTGAACTGGTTTGCCTTCATTGCCAGGTTTCTGTAGCATACAGTAGTACTGGTTGCACCACTGTTTTATACATCTTACTTCTGAGCTTCTTTGGCATTCCTCTGTCAGAAAGTACCCCTGATACTCTGGGTCAGTTGGTTGTAGCCCCTCTTAGTCTAGCTTTGGCATCTTCATTCAGACTTCCATTTCCTACACTACTCCTCCCAGATACTTGAATATGTTAACATGTTCCTATATTTTCCCTTCTATCTCATTTCTCAGCTTCTTCTTATTTCCCCCATTTGTTGCCATAACATCTTTCTTGTCTGTACTCAGTTTCATTACATTTGCCTTCAGCTGTGCATTAAATTTCCCTATCAATTGCTGAAGTTCTTATTCAGAGTCTGTTGTAATGCCACATCATCTACATGCAGCAGCTTTGTTGAGCTCTCCCCTTGGCCTGTTTGCTAATGTAGTCCACCAGCAGTGTTGGGAATCCCTCCACTGTTCGTACTTGAGTTATTGGGTCCTTTTATATACCCTGCACTAATTCTATTAGTGTTTCAGGGACTTTGAAACATTACAGCGCTACTGAAATCAGCTTTTGTGGGATCTTGTCATATGTTTTTTTCCAGTTTAGGAATGTCCAGTTAGACTCTTTCCTTATGCCTAGCTTCTTCTCCAGCTCACTGCAAACATTAGGTCAGTTGTGCTGCATCCTGATCTGAATCTAAACTGTTCGTCTCCCATCCTACTTTCTACTACTCTATGTATTTGTTTATCAAGTTAGCCTCTCCAGCACTTTCATGCAGTGTATTAGGAGTTTGATACCTCTATACTGCCCACAGTTGTGAATGTCCCCTTTGTTCTTGTACACTGGCACTAGAAAGTGAATGTCATCTGGACTATACCTTTCACTGCATACTGCTATGAGTTCTCTCAGAAGCCATTTCTCCCCTAACTCATCTCTCTTCATCATATCTGCAGTGACCTCATCTTAGCCTACTGCGTTGTATGACTTCATTTTCCTTTGTGTGGTTCTTACTTTTTCTAAGGTGAGCTCTTCTTCCTCTTTCATCATAGGCTGCATGTGGTGCTGTACAGCTTCTGTTTTTTTTTTTCATTTCAGAAACTGCTGGAAAAACATCTTCCATCTGCATTTGATGTCCTGTGGGCTGCTGAGCAGGTTGTTGCTAAAGGGTGTCTGACTTATCTTTCTGTCTTTGCCATCTACTGAGTCACTTTCCAGAACATGGTAGAGTGCCTCTGATGCCCCCCTTTTTTTTTTTTTTTGCTATTGTGACTGATCTCTTACCTCTTTGTTAGCAAAGCAGTTTTCCTTCTTAGCCTGATCCTTCTTTTCTGTCTCCTGCTTTTCCTGCTCTCTTTCCTTTGATAATTACCTGGACATCTGTATTCAACCAGCTTTTCTTATGTACCTTATTTGCATACCTGGCTCTATCATGTATGATCTACAATCCCCAAAGTTGCTGTAGCTTTTCTCTCATTTAATTGTACTTCTTCAGAACAGCCTTTCTTTGGTAGCAGAATATCTGAGTTGTAGTATAGGTACACATATTTGTGCTTGCTGTTTACAACTTTACCTTTTTGGTGACTTTTTAACATTTCTCAATTTGTCACTGTTATATTTACTGAGGCAATAGATTCTGTTTGTTCATTTGCCTTTACTACTTCCATAGATCTTATACTTATATACATGTATTTTCAAGTTGTTTTTGTCGTTTTCTTCAAAGTTCTGTAGTATACTTTCTTTGAAGTGCTTTATACATATGATTCTGTTATACTTTCTTTTTTTATATATCTGGTTTTATGTCTTTTTTTATATATTTGTTTATTTCTAAATTACTGTTTTAGCTAGTGACAAAATAGATTAATTTATTTCAAAATATGTGTATTTTACCTTAGCAGGGTACTGTCCTTTTTTGACATATGACTCACCCACTTTATCTATGAACTAAATTATTACTTTCTCTCATGATTGTTGCATTGGCTTTGTGGGTTTCTGAATTAATCATGCTTGTTCACTTTTTTTAACCTTTTATATTTTATTGTATTCAGTACTGTGGTGGTGGTGTTGCGGTAGCATTGTCGCCTCACAGTAAGACGTTGTCCTGTTTGATTCTCAGCTAGAGCGTCTTCTGTGTGGAGACATGCGTGAATGGACGTACCTTTAATGGAGGTTGTGCGTCAGGGCCGGCAACTCGGCATGTAAAAAAATCTACTGCCAATCATTAGCGGACCGGAGTTCCGCTGTGGCAACCCCTAACCGGGAAAAGCCGAACGACACAACAACATTTTATTGTATTCACGCTATTTGTTTTGCAACATTCTATTGTCATTGCCTGTTCCTCTGACATATCTGGTGATTTGGCTATGTAAACACTTCTTAATACTATACCTGAGTAATGCAATGTTTTTTCCCCCTAAATTATCCTGAATTGCACTTTTAAATTATTTTTCTTGGACAGTGATTGAAACAACAGTTTTGGTATGTGTTGCTAATCTTGTATAGTATGTGTGTTGTTGCCTCATGTCTATCCTGTACTTAACTTATGCAATAAATAAAGTAAATTAAAAAAAAATATATTGAATAATGTTCCATTTGCCTGGTATGCATAGGCCTTTGCTGATATTGGTATTGGAGACAGTCAATCATCATGACTGGTAAATCAATACACAAGTAAATAAATATGTTATGTAATGCAGCTTGCAGCCTTTTATTCTCTTGTTCTATGTTCCACTATATTTTTTCTTTTTGGCACCTGCCTGCCAACCTCACAGCTATTGACATATTTATTTCACTTAGAGGGATGAGAAACAGCTGTGAGAAGCCAATCTATGACATCTATCAGGTTTTTGTATTGTCATCCATGACTGTTCTGCATTCTTCTCATGTAAGGGGTTGCTGTGCAGTGGGCATTTGTTATGTATGCCATGCTTTTGTGTGACTCAATCAATTGTCCCTACTCCTGTTGTAGACATTCGCCTCCATGGGATCTCTGGTCTCCACTGTGGATTCTACCAAGTGAATTGCCCTCATGAACACATATCTTTCCCCTCTCCAACGCCTGATTTTCAGGTTTAAGCCTGGTCATTCCTCACCCTCCTACCTGCTCCGTTAAGTACCTGAGCCACTAATCAAACTCATGTCACCAAGATCATACTGCTGTATTCCTCTGTGTCAACAGAGCTGGATACTAGTTTTAAACTGCATTTATCTGTGCAGATCTTGCTTATGGTTTAATACTTGGGCTGTAAGCTTCAGGCCAAATATAGATAGTCACTATAAAATAAAGAAGCCAACTTTTACACTGTTAAACTGTTGTAACTGTTGTTCTCATTAGCATTGTCTTGCTGATATCTTTTTATATTAGTTTTCTTTAGTATCTGTAGTGGTGGCATGATAAATATAACAAGACTAGACTGTAGTAGGAACACAGCTTTAGCAGTGAGTCTTTTGGTGACAATTAATGGTATAAAATAACATTTATTCTTATTATTATTATCCTCCACAGATGTACACAACTGCTTAAATGTACAGAAAAAAATAAATAAACTGACAAAGAACAATGAATGGTTCTTCAAACTAGATTCCAAATTCTCTTGTAGTAGATGTGATGTTTGAGAATAAATATGCCACTGTGTTCTGAATCAGAATATAACAGAGACATACATAAGCTGCACTTAAATCTTATAAAGCCTACAGCAAGATAAATTAAAATTTGTGATTTCATTTGCAATTTGTATGTTTTTCAGTATATGAAAATATGTGAGAACATGTGACCTTTTACTGTGCAATGCATATTTGCAATATGTGTATTACAGTGACTTGAAAGGCTGTATGCACTTGTAAACTTTTTCTATTAA
The DNA here is from genome assembly GCF_019279795.1 of Protopterus annectens. Taxonomy (NCBI): domain Eukaryota; kingdom Metazoa; phylum Chordata; order Ceratodontiformes; family Protopteridae; genus Protopterus; species Protopterus annectens. The sequence continues at coordinate 999,236,902 of NC_056732.1, read as the reverse complement.
ATTCTTATATAGTTTTCAACTGAAAATGAAAATTACTTCTGCTGAGAATTACAGCAATTATTCATAGGATGTGATATGTATGGCAGACCAATGAAACAGTCTGTGATTTACTCTGTTTGTGATTAGAGGAATTGAGACTCTTCTTAGGTCAGGAAGCTAAGTGTCATAAAATAAGTGAAACTGTTAGCTATTTATATTAACATGCTGCTTCTTTATACTGTAATATGTTCATTTCCAGTAGTAGGACTAGATATACCATACCTCTGGAAGCCATCAGATAAAAGATTTAAGATTTTCAGATTAATGATTACATTTAGTGGTATGCAGTGGAATATCCAAGCACTGTGATTACAATTCTGTTAAGGATGTAAACAAATTAATTAGTATGTAAACATGAAATTGCTGCACTGCATGTATGTTTTGTGTATGAAAAAGATATAAGCATGTAGCTGAATGTTAGAAAGAGAAAATAAAAGAAAATAAAGGAAATGAAATGAAAAGTAAAAAGATGAGTCTAGAAAACAAACCTATCCTTGATCTTGGACCTGCGAGTTTCATTCTTTATCTCTGTCTGAAAATTCATCAGTATAGCTTAGGGTTCAGTAAATTCTTTCAGATAAGAAATAGATCAAAACCTAGCTGTAGACAAATGTTTTCTTTCTTGTATTCTATTTGTTCAAAAGGATTATGTTATGTTTCCTTGTGTAGTTCCATATTTCATTGCATAGATGACTGTTAACTGTAATGCTTAACACATTCTTTCTTAAGTAAAGCAATTTTTTACTTTAAAAAAGTCACGGCTGGTTATATACTACTTATATTTAATTTATAAGAGGGCATTTATTGCTGAAGGGTGGCAAACTGGTTGCATCCACCTCTAACTGGCCACTCTGCTGTGTAACAGATTACCATTATGTTTATAATTATTTTGTTTGTTTAAAAGCATAACACATTAACTGGGAGGTCTCTAGCTTGATTATCTTGGAAGGTAACAGTTTTACTACTTTAGGCTATGTTAGAACTCTTGAGCACTGGGGAATATTACTTTTGTCTTTCCTGGAATGTACATGTGCGCATGTGTGTGTGTGTGTGTGTGTGTGTATGTGTATGTGTGTGTGTGTGTGTGTGTGTGTGTGTGTGTGTTTGTCATTGTAAAAGTTTATTGCAAGTTTAGTTAGTTTGAGCAAGTAAGCACTGGAAGGCATTGAAACCCAGAAAAAAGGATCTGAGGAGCTAGGCTCAAAATTCAGCTTGAAGTATTGTTTTTTTAAAGCCTCTTCATGGATATGAATGGTGTATAACCATTCCCTGGGCAGCAATGTATGCTTCCTGCATTCTGTTATGGACTACATTTAGGAAATTGTTAGGTATTTATATTCATCTGTTGCTTCTTTATACTGTAATATTTTTGTTACCAGGAAAAAGATTTAAGATCTTCAGATTAAAGATTAATTTAGTGGTATGCAGTAGACTACCTAAGCACTGAGATCCTTGGCCATAGTGCTGTTTTACAATATATTTTACAATAAACATCCAATTGAAAATTGTTTATTATATGGCTGTCCGAATAATTCAAGATGCATTTTGAATGCATTCCATTTCTTGATTCCATTAAAAATCAGATGCTCACACATCCAAAATCATTCACGCCATTGTGGCATTGTTAAGTGGAGATAAAGACCACCAGGAGGCTTACTAAAAGTATCTACTTGGGGAACTAGGTAGCTAGCTAATTTCTGTGAAAGGGTTGGCAATGCGTCAGCACCAACAGTGTGCTGTCTTTGAAGATTAGTAGTAAAACAAAGTGGCAGGATCCTTTTATGAAGTTTCAATTGACTGGATTTAGGATACTGTACATGGTATCAAATTTTATCTTTGCATTATATTTATTTTCATCTCTGTTGTCCAATCTCTCATTTATAATCCTAAAGAATACATAATTTGATATGATAGAAAATAAAAATAGAACCACAGAACGAAATGTTCCAGGTAAATTATCACATTGTTCTCATACCTTACCCAGAATGAGTTGCTTATTTTGTATTTCTGTCAGCTTGTTCTATGTAGATTGCAAACATTTTCTCTATAAACAACCAATCATAATAAGACAAGATGGCAAAATTGTGTGTGTGTGTGCTGAGCTGAGAGGAAGGTGGAGAGACTTACCAGAGTGGACATCATAGGGGCAGACCTCAATAAATACTCTTGACAGCCTAGGCTTTATATGTTCTGCTATTCTTAGCTGTGACCCATGATATCCTAGCAGTTAATGAAAGTTAGTTGTCATGTTAGAAGAGGTGCAAGGAGTATATGCTTTGAATCTATATTATCATCTGAATTTGGCACAGTGGAAGGGCTTTGTCACACAGTTCTGAAAAAAACTGTGAATAAAAGACAGTGTGGTGAAACTAATGGATTTAGGTAATCTGCTTCCTGTACATAGTAACTAATAAACAAACAGCCAGTAATAAATGGCAGAATAACTCATTTGTCTGATAAAACAATAAACAAATGAACAGCTAGATACATACATACATACATAAATAAATGCAAGCTTTATAACAAAATCAAGCAGGTGGTTTCACACATATATGTTTTATCAGACTAAATGCAAAGTCAAAATAAGACCAGTTATGTATGGAACCAAAAGGTAATGCCTAAATGATATCTACTTTAACATGTCTAGATAATAATTAGATTATTAAGGCCAGATGATATACCATTCAAGTTTAAAAAAGCACCTTTACTGAATTTTCATGTGACATCGGCAAACTTACTTTTATATAAAAGTAATCAGACCATATTAACAAGTTACCATTTACAAATGGTATACATCACATATATTGTTCTATACAATATAATCAAACCAACATTACACAAATTGTTGAGTTCCTGCCATGCCTTAAACCTCATTCCTCCTCCAAAATATTTTTGCATGTATTGTTCCCACAATTTCTATTTTTTCTATGTAATTCACTCCTACCCTTTTCTAAAATCCCAGTTACTGTTCCTTTATTTTTGTACAATATTTGCTGCTTTAAGTATGGATACTTTAGACTTTGATACCATTCCAAGGTTTTGAGATGTTAAAATTTTCCATGAATATATGACCATGAAATTAGTATACAAAAGTAAGAATTAGTATATATAGATAAGTTGAGATTTCAGTGAAGTCCACTGGGGGGCAAAGGCTTGCACCTTGCAAAAATGCATTTTTTTAAGCATTTGAAGCTTTCTAGTTTATTACATCATTTTGAAGCTTGAACCCATGAAATACATTAAAAAAACAAGCAGAAGAACCTTAAAGCTAATATGTTTTCGTTTTAGAAAAAGCCATTGTAAAGGCTACAGAGTGGAAGAAAAGTCATATCCAAGGATAAGACTTTTGCATCAACTGCAACCTGTCAAATTCACTACAAGATAGCCCAAAGTAAAGGATAGTATAGTAGTGTAGTTAAAAAGTAATTCAAACATCACCTATCACAGAAAGCAAATTTTCAGACTGAAATACCTGACAAATAGAATCCTTGGCCTCCAACACCTGTCCTGTGCAGACAGGCTCAAATCACTATCACTCTACTCGGTATTGTACAGATTGCTCAGGGGTTATCTGTGTCTTGCCTACAAGGCAGTCCCGGATCCTGCCATACTTAGAGATACTTTGTATCCATACGTCTAACTCCTTATGCACTACCCATTCAAAAGGCCTGAATCTAATATGCAACATCAACAAAACCTGCTGGAGAGACAGGTTTGTCTCCCAGAGGCTGCCCTGTCTGGAATAGACTCCCCATACACATCAAACAGAGAACCTCACTGACCCTCTTCAAGTGGAACCTTAATGAGTGGATGGTTAACCACAAATTTGCCCCAGGGGTTCCACCTGTGTCCCTCATTGACAAGGTGACAGGTGCTGACTGAGGTTTCTTTTTGGGAATAAACTCTTGGCTAAGCTTGTAAGGGCCCCAGGCCATTAGCCTAGTAACCTCCTATGATTAATTTCAGTAATCTTTCTCAGATGGTAATAAGAAGGTCTGTTAGTGGGTGATACCTAATCCTGAAATGTTAGTCTTTGAGCCAACATCTTATAGGGATTTCACACCTTTGATACAGAGAAGGTACATTCCCCTCCACTGGTGTGACATCCTTCATCTCTTCCCTTAAAAGTGCAAAGCCCAAAATCATGCCATGGAATATGAATACTGACAGAGAGAGGAGCTGCATAAAGATGGGTGAAGTGATCTGGAGTCCTAGCATGCCATCTGTTATATATCAGTATAGCTACACTATAATTTGGAAGGACTTCTTCAGCTTTAAGAGAAGATTCTCACCAGATATTTTGTGCATATTCTTTTTTTCTAAACATCTTTATTAAATTATCACTTAAGACACAGGGACACATATATTAACAGCAACGAAAACAAACCATTTTAACATTTTTCCATTTAAATGCAATATGCATCACACACATATATATATTTTTTGCTACTATCATCAGTCCAACATTACAAAACAATTGCTGGATTCCTGCCTTCCCTTCAACCTCACTCCTCTTCCTGCATGTATTGTTCCCACAATTTCCATTCACTTATATGTCATTTACTCCTTGTCTTTTCTAAAGATCTCTCTTCCAGTTCTTTATCTTTTTTATAATACTCAATACTTCAAATACAATTGGTGTAGAGTTTAATATTCATTTTCTAGTAATTGCTTTTTTGGCAGCCAACAGAATGAAACTTATATAAGGCCTTACTATGTCTAGACAATTCAGATCCTGTATCCTAGCTCAAAAGAATAATTTCCTTACTTACAGCCATTTGCTCACCCAACACGTTTTTTTAAACACCTTTATTGAATTATCACTTGTGGTTTTGTGCACATTCTTGAATGGGAATAATGTTACTAGGAACAACAAAGTAAACTGAGCCAGGGTGATCAGGCCTTATGACTGGTTCCATGCTTAAGTCAGAGGTATGAATCCAAAGCCAGAATATCAAGTCAGCCCATGGAATGGTCATATCAGGGAGTAACAGAGGTAATAACCTGAGCAAACCTCAAACCTTTCATAGCAGAGGTGAACTTTAGCAAGACTCTCAGACTTTTCATTAACCCATTTAATCAAATCACCTTCATCAGGAAGAGAAACAGAGCATCTACGTCAAAAGGAATGTCAACATTGTGGGCAGCAATCAGAAGACTAGACAACTAGAGACACTTTCAATTACTCCATACATCATACTCCAGGTAATTCTCACTAAACCCATGTAAATCAAAATAAGTTGCACTGGTAAACTGGGTATACGGCGCAGACTATTGCAGACATGTTAAAATGTTGAAAATAAACACAGTGTTAAAAATATAGGCTTTGACAAAACAGTACAAAAGTCAAACAGGAATGAACTTGGTCTATGGTGGCCATTAGCCAGCACTGTATATTCTTAAGCTTTTCTTTAAGTATGTTAAAGTTTTTTTAACATAATATAATCATAATATTTGTAGCCATGACTCTAATAAGCAGTCATTACAAACTTGCCAGTTTTCAGTATTATTTTAAGATATATCCTGGAAGTTATTTTAAACACATATCCATCACTGTGTTACAAACAGTGCATTTGTAAGATTCTAAGTCTCACAGCCACATTTACACTTGTTCTGTACAATACCGCCACTTTCATCTGTATTTGCAAGAGTTGTTATAATGTTAAGGTGTACAGCTCACACACACAAGGTACAGGGTTTGATTCTCACCTTTGAGGGGAAACTGACTAGACTTAAAATGGCCCACAATGGCAGCCAGCCTAGTACTTATCTATAAGCCTGTGTGTCTATTACTCAATCTAAGAGTGGCTAAATGACTGTGACAATCAATCACTTCAAGCATATATCTGCCTGGTCTATTGGTAGTGACTAAGCAGAAGAAATAAACATTTCTCAGAACATGTGGCATAGCGTAGCTAGGGCAGGGCAAGAGAGGCAGCTGCTCCAGGAGTAAAGTGTTAGGGGGCGCAATTGGCTATCAGTCATCCCAATTGTTCTTTATTGCAATATTGGCTTTTAAAAGCCATTATTTCATTTGTGGTCAAACCCGAGCACTGTAGCACTCTGTGTACAGTATAAACTATAGCAACTGTTTGCTAGATTTGTAGCAAGCAATCTGCTACATTTTAAAAGAAGAAAGTTTTTTACTAATGTGTGAGGAAGGAGAGGCAGGGCACAGAAACAGGACCAGAATGGCGGGGGCAAGGGGGGGGGGGCATGCCATGCATCTGGTCACCTGTATGGTGTGCCAGAAGAAGAAATTGATTTTTTTTTTCCTTTCACCTAAAGAAGTGGGGGGAGCATGTGGACTGAGTGCTGTGGTACTGTCTGCAGGAAGCATCCTTCAAGTTTGGCAGAAGTTCTTTTTTTTTTTTTTTTTTGCTCTTCATTTGAAGATCTGAGGGGATGAAACACTACTTCTTGGGACTGTCACAGGGTGCTTCTGACCTGTGGTGTAGCCCACACTTGTCATATCTTACCTTTTACCACTGACTGAGCTGGCATGAGCAAATTCCTATCTGATACCAGAAACATAGGCCTTTTCTTAAAAAGCAGATAAAAAATACACAAGGAAAGGAACAGGTCACAAATCACGCCAGCCGAAGTAAAACAAATGTAGCCTTTTACTTGTAAGCGCTTTCATGCATATAAATACATGCACTTCTTCAGACAAACACAGAAATATATTAAAACACTTATATAGGCTTTGAACACCCAGCTGACCCATTTTGTGAACAATGATCTAATTAATTATCCAATTAAGTCAGGGTTGATCAAAGCAACTTCAGTAAAAACAGTACATACAAAAACTGACTGCAAAAATCTGCAAAAATCTTTGATTGCATACATATTTTACCAACTACCAAAATTTCTACATTATAAAAATGCACACGTATATCAAGAGAAATTATGTATGGAAATGTATATAAATGTATTTTATGTGTATTATAACTTCAAAAACACTTTGCAAGAACATTTTGAATACAACATAAGGAAATACTACTTATATATTTATACTATTTTCAAAATTAGATTATTATAACTATAAATATGTTACTAGTACCTAATCATAAATATGGAATGAAAGATGGTTTCAAATGTATTCTACATTCATTAATAACTAAGTGTCTGTTAAATACATAATTCCATATTCTGATGCTATAGACAACAGTGAATGAATAACAAAAGAAAGAAAAACAATACATATGCTTGATCATTAATTTTTTCAAAACAGAATATATTTTATCTGTTTAAAGCTTTCATGTTAAGGAGACATTTTATGGAACACATATCATTAATTCCTGGGAATGTATATGCGTTTGTTTTCAAT